>NW_027000166.1:0-9077 GCF_036934945.1 Oncorhynchus masou masou
TTCTCATCTCTCCTCTGTGTATGTAATCATATTTGGAAAAGGAAAGGAGCAGGAACTCTCGCTCACAATCAAATCAAATCAAATGTTATTGGTCACACACATATTTAGCAGATTTTATTGCTTGTGTAGAAAATGCTTGTGTCCAATTAAACACTTGATACATATTTTATTTTATTTACAATCATAACATTTGAGCTGCCAATGGCCTTCATCAGAAGTCTACAATCACATATAATAAGTGATGTATGTACCCTGACCAGGCTGAGCACTGTGCTGTAGATGAGAGAGAGAAGGAAGAGGATGATGAAGGAGGAGGTGGTGGACCACAGGCTGCTGAACTCATCCTCATCGTTGTCCGTGCAGCTCAGAGCGAGAAGCCCGCCTCAGGCTCAGTCAGTAGGATGTTCTCTGAGAACAGGGAGAGAGACAGGTGGTGAGGAACGGACATATACTTGTGTCTGTGTGTGTGTTTGTGTGTGTGTGTTTATGTGTGTCTGTGTATTCATGTTTGTCTGTGTATTGTAAATCTGTATTGTATTAGTCTTTATCATATTCTAACAAATACAGCTACTTGAGTTCAAATGATATGGACACACACAGACACACACATCAACCCACAGAGAACACATGAAACTGCAGACTCATATCTTGGCCTAATAATAACATGTACACCCACTCACATTATGTCAAACTACACCACTACACTAAATAGTACATCCATGACCACCTTACTGGAAGCATAGTAGGCTATTCAGTACTGTTGTCTTTTCATGACAAAACAATTGTCTTCATTCTGTTTTTTTTATGTACAATAGACCAGTATATTTTTCTGAGACTTGGAGTAATTGATATAACACCAAACCATGTGATCTCATATGTATTGTTTATTAGCCAGCCTCCACATTAGGAAGACACATTGAACAATGACAAAGGACAACAATGGCAACACAAGACTGTGCAATAGCACTGACATTTTACAAAACAGTAGACTGGACAATATCACAATAAACAATATGTTTACTGTCAACAAAACAATGACAACACTAACATGTTAACTTTAACTCAACAAGGACAACAATTGATGACATCTTTGAGGACAGCAGAGCACAAACCTAGTAATTGACTATTCTGACCCACAGAGGTGTCAATAAGGAGACACAACGACACAAAAGACACATATTAATATCACTTGTCTTCACATGAGTTACCCAAGGACTTCGACACACTCCTCCCCTGAGGGTGGTATTGTTGTCCGAGCCGAGGTGCTTGACGGCGCATGAAAAGCACATTTGTGTCCCACTTATCCTTGGTGGTGGTGAAGACGCTGGTGACGAAGTAGTTGCCTTTCTTGGTTTTCTGAGGAGGGCTGGTGACCCCCTCCTGTACTGGCTCCTGTTCACCTGCCACATGATGTAGACGTCACATAGAGATGGGCTGACCACCAGGCACACCAGAGTCACTTCCCCTCCTCCTGGTGTCTTCCTCCGGGAGTAACCCACAGGAGGTTGGTGGTGGTTAATTGGGGAGGACACTGGAGATGAAGGGGAATTCACCTGCAAGATTTGATGCCATTTATTTTACGTTACACTCATGTATGTGTAGGTACATATGAAAACCAGTATGTGAATATCAGTTTAAAATCAACCTAGTGTTCCTTAAACACAGGGGTGTGCAGGTTTCTGTTCTAGTCCAGCACTAACACACCTGAATCAACTAAGCAAAGGTGATGATTAGTTAATGACTAGTTGATTTGCTGACTCAGGTGTGTTAGTGCTGGGTTGGAGCAAAAGTCTGCACTTCCTGTGCCTCCCTCTCCAGAACATGGAGTATGTGACCACTTATCACAACCACATTGAGATGTTTCAGTGACCTACTTCCTTTGGTGAAGCTGATGTCCTGAATGACCGATGTGTCTTCACCACTCTTCATGGCAGAACACTGGACTTTGTTCACGTTGGTCCACTCTGTCTGGTCTATGGTCAGAGTACTGACCCTGCTGTTCAGGTTGCCGTTTGATTCAATGGGTTTCATAATGATGCCTCTCGTCTTGGCCTGTCCGTTGACCTGCCAGGTGATGTTGGTACCAGACACTGTGTCCTGGTCTGTAGCAGTGATGACACAGTCCAGCACCGCTTGGTTGTCCAAGAACACCTCTCTCACACGCGGTGGGTTCAGAGTCACCGTAAGTGGTTCTGAAAGGGAGAGCAGCAGTGTGAAAGCAGGACATGTTGATGTTACTGATGAGGAACTACACTAAATAATATATATACTGCATGTGAGCATGACATCTATTGTAGTACAGTCTACTCTATGTACAGACCTGTTTTGGAGATCGTCTTGATGGTGGGTTGTCCCTGGTGCTCCACCACACAGCTGTACCTGACCTTGTTGTTCCAGTCAGTGTTGTTGACCTTCAGCAGACTGCTGGCTGAGTAGAGGCCTGATGGCTGTTGGCCTACAGTAGGGGTCGGGCCCTCCACCTCCATGTCATTCTTCTTCCAGGTGACAGTGACTTTATTGGGTGCGAAATCTTCAATCATACACATCAGGTACTGAGTGGTGCCAATGGGTGCCGACAGCAAAGACACTGTTGGAAGCTTTGAGACTGTGTAGCGGTAAAAGAAATGTCTGCATGTTAGTTTAACGCCTTATTAAAATAAGACATCCTGGGTAAACACCAAGTATCATTTTATAAACAGGTTTTCTAAACAGAAATAGTTCACATCACAAACATTAAAATGTAATCTTTAGAAAAATAGAACCAACTTCATAAAAAAAGAAAATATAATGACCTCTTACCTGGTTTAATGATGACTGCTTTCTTTTCAATTCCAAGATGTTCCACAGAACAGCTGAAAGACTTTGAGTTTCCCCAGTCATCCTTAGACAAGCGGAGCTGACTGACTCCTGTGTAGGCTCCCCACTCTGAACCGATGGGTACTGGATGAAGTCCGTCAGCACACTGCCGCTGGCGTCTGTCCACTTGAATGTGAGTGAGGAAGGTGAAAAGCTGGTAGCTAGACAACCGATGCTGTAGATGTTGTTAGAAGGGGTTCCACAGTTCATAAGAGTGAGTAGAGTAGGGGGGATGTGGCTGCTGCAAGAAAGAAAGAAAAAAAAAGGTAACACTTGATTTGAATGTACAGAAATGACCAGGTAACTATTTGGAATTACCCTGGTAAAGGTCATTACACAGTTGTAACCTAATAACTACTTTTTCTTTTAATCCGGCACTATACGGCACCATTTAATTCCATGTAGTTGGTTGTCTTGTATTCTTTGTTGCATAACTACCACTACATTTCTAGTTTTATTAGTTGTATGTAGTATATTACAAATACTTACTTTCAGGTTCCTTCTCAACAATGCAACAACAATAAGAAATAATAAAAAGATAAGAATACGAACATAAAGTAACTGGCTTAGTAGAATAGAATAATGATGATGACAATTAATACTCAATTCAATATAGGCTAAGATGAACTCTTATTATTATACCTATAACCAGTGTATGTGTTAGACTCACATAAATAGCCTACATTTTCATTTTCACATGGTAGTTTTTGACCTAAAGCAAAGTCTACATAGTCAACTAAATAAACATCAATCTTAAAAAAGTGAAAGACGTATGTGGACAGATGAACAAACAATATACTGCTTTTTCTAGGTGTGCTACACTAACAACATTATCAAGAGTAATAATGTCTACTTTTCTCCAAAAACAATGATTTATCTTCAATCTACAACAATTTGATTGCATTAAAAAAATGGCTTTACCTGATGAGATTGTGACCATTGTCCCTTTCCCCAATAGTCAAAAAGCTATACACAATGTGACAAGGGCATATGCCAAGCAATACAACAACTACCCTCTTTACAACAATCAGTTTCAACTAATCTTGATAACTTCAAAGTACATTGGTTTGTAAAAACAAATCTAAATAGAAACTACATTGTCACAGAGTCAAACTTGGTCAACAATGTAATTCCACAGTATGTAACATTTTCTCTTAGACTGTACATTTTTTTCTGAGGAACGAATGGTTTCTATTTATAAGACTTTAGAAACAAACTTCTGCATTATTCTACAACAGCAGAACCTAGAATTTGAGGAACTATTTGACTTTCAAGGAAATAAGCAAACTGAGGTAAACCTTTTCTTTAGTGGACTAAGGACATTTTGCATCTGAAAAATGCAAAAGACAAAAATATGTTCTTTCTACACTCAAAATGAATGGGAAAATTACACATTTGATGTATATTACATTTAAGTTTGCTTACCTGCTGAGACGGTGACTTGTGTCCCTTTACCCCAGTAGTCAAAAGCATCACAATGTTATGTCTCCATTCACTGCATGTACAAAAACCCTGCACTTCAAAAGGCAGCTTTAAAGTCATGATAATGAATTCAATAGAGATGAAAATATAATGCAATATCGTAATATTATCAAACACCTGATTTCTTGAGGACAGATGTTGTGAATTCAGTTTTGTATACATTTAAAAAAAATGATGCTCAGGTCCATGTCATGACATCACTCCATCAATATATACGTTTTAAAATGTAAAACGATTTACAATGGGGTTATATCAATATCAGACGATCATTTGAAGAATATTGTATGGTTTCTCCCCATTCTCCCAATCCTCATGCAGATATAATGCAGGTTTTGTCTCTGAGGTTTTTGTAAAGCCTCATTTCACAGTGCCACCCATCCCATATCACAGTGATATACCCCAGCACAAAAACATCTCCTTCACATCTCCATAGGGATTCCATATGACTCTGCTCTCAGTGAGGTATAAGAAACATAAAACCATCCATAATACAATATATTATAACAATACTAAAGACTCTTACAGTATCATATTCATCTTTGATTTGGTGGATTATTGTTTCTGACAAAAGGTCTATCCATTTAATAGTTTAACCTTTAATAGTTGTTATTTAGTCAGCATCATTATGAATGGTTTAACCTTTCATAGTTGTTATTTAGTCAGCATCATTATGAATGGTTTAACCTTCATTTATAGTTGTTATGTGGTCAGCATCAGTATGACTGGTTTAACATTTAATAGTTGATATTTAGTCAGCATCATTATGAATGGTTTGACCTTTAATAGTTGTTATTTAGTCAGCATCATTATGAATGGTTTAACCTTTAATAGTTGTTATTTAGTCAGCATCATTATGAATAGTTTAACCTTTAATAGTTGTTATTTAGTCAGCATCATTATGAATGGTTTAAACTTTAATAGTTTTTATTTAGTCAGCTTCTTTATGAATGGTTTAACCTTTAATAGTTATTATTTAGTCAGCATCATTTATGAATGGTTTTTATTTAACCTTCATTTATAGTTGTTTAACCTTTATGTGTTATTTAGTCAGCATCATCAGTATGACTGGTTTAACCTTTAATAGTTGTTATTTAGTCAGCATCATTATGAATGGTTTAACCTTTAATAGTTGTTATTTAGTCAGCATCATTATGAATATTTTAACCTTTAATAGTTGTTAATTAGTCAGCATCATTATGAATGGTTTAACCTTTAATAGCTGTTATTTAGTCAGCATCAGTATGAATGGTTTAACCTTTAATAACCATTATTTAGTCAGCTTCGGTTCGGTGGAAGGACAACAACCTTTCCCTCACCGTGATCAAGACAAAGGAGATGATTTTTGGACTACAGGAAAAAGAGGACCGAGCACACCCCATTCTCATTGGCTTGGCGGCTGTAGTGGAGCAGTTTGAGAGCTTCATCTTCCTTGGTGTCCACATCACCAACAAACTAACATGGTCCAAGCACATCAAGACAGACCCCTCCTGTCTCAGCCGCCAGTATTTATGCTGCAGTAGTTTATGTGTCGGGGGGGCTAGAGTCAGTTTGTTATATCTGGAAGTACTTCTCCTGTCCTAATCCGGTGTCCTGTGCAAATTTAAGTGTGCTCTCTAATTCTCTCTTTTTCTCTCTTTCTTTCTCTCTCTCGGAGGACCTGAGCCCTAGGACCATGCCTCAGGACTACCTGACATGATGACTCCTTGCTGTCCCCAGTCCACCTGGCCGTGCTGCTGCTCGAGTTTCAACTGTTCCGTCTTATTATTATTGGACCATGCTGGTCATTTATGAACATTTGAACATCTTGGACATGTTCTGTTATAATCTCCACCCCGGCACATCCAGAAGAGGACTGGCCACCCCACATAGCCTGGTTCCTCTCTAGGTTTCTTCCTAGGTTTTTGGCCTTTCTAGGAGTTTTCCTAGCAACCATGCTTCTACACCTGCATTGCTGTTTGGGGTTTAGGCTGGGTTTCTGTACAGCACTTTGAGATATCAGCTGATGTACTAAGGGCTATATAAATACATTTGATTTGATTTTGATTTGACAGTCGTGAGAGGGCACAACAAAACATATTCCCCATCAGGAGACTGAAAATATTTCGCATCCTCAAAAGGCATCCTCAAAGGTTTTACAGAGAGCATTCTGGCGGGTTGCATAAGCTGCCTTGTATGGCAACTTCGCAGCCTCTGACCGCAAGGCACTACAGAGGGTAGTGAGTATGGCCCAGTACATCACGGGGCCAAGCTTCCTGCCATCCAGGACCTCTATTCCAGGTAGTGTCAAAGGAAGGCCCTAGAAATTGTCAAAAATTCCAGCCACCCTAGTCATAGACTGTTCTCTCTGCTACTGCACAGCAAAGCGGTATAGGAGTGCCAAGTCTGGATCCTAGAGGCTTCTAAACAGCTTCTAGCCCCAAGCCATAAGACTCCTGAACATCTAATCAAATGCCTCAATTACCTCGACACCGGTGCCTCCACACATTGACACGTTGACTCTGGTACCCCTGTATACAGCCTCGCAATTGTTATTTACTGCTGCTCCTTAATTATTTGTTTTCTTATCTCTTTCTTTTTGAGATATTTTCTTAAAACTGCATTGTTGGTTAAGGGCTTGTAAATAAACATTTATTCTGTAAGGTTGTATTCGTTGTATTCACGGCGTATGTAACAAATACTATTTGAATTGATTTGACGTGAGGGGGACACTGTTTGACCGGGAGACACTATTTGGCATGACAAATAGTGTCAAATAGTGTCACCTTAAAAGGCTTAGACTTTTAGGGTGAAAAAGGTCCCACAAATCTGCTCCAGAAATAAACATTTTTAGCTATGGTAAAGTGGTTTTCTGCATTGTAAAGGCGGAGACAAAGCCATGCTCCATTTGTTTCTATGGCAGAGGCTGTGGTATAGCTACGCCCAGAGCCATATAGAAATTAATGACACTAGCTAAATCTAATCATACTTTCCTGAATTGAAATGGTTTTCAAAGACAAAGTAAAATGGTGATATAACAAATATAACAACAGCCTGAGGGCAATGGACTTGAAACAACAATACAGAGGTAACCATGTGCCATTTAATATATCATCTGACCACCACTAGTGCTCCCAAGTCTAAATTACATGTGCATTCATTTTTTGAGTGTTCCATTTAAAAGGAATCACGATTAGGAAAAGTTTCGAAGCATACCTGAGAGTTCCTCAACTGATACCAGTGTGTGGCGGCACATCGATTGGGAACCACTGATCTAAGTTACCAAATAATCAACAACTTAGATAAGAAACCTACGTTTGAACGGAAATGTATGACTTTTATGGCATGAGATAATTCCAATGTAATGGAAATTGTGGAAAAATATATTGTGTGTGTAGTAACCCTATTAAAGAATTACAAAGCGACACGCCCAACTTTACACAACCACATGACATACATAGGAAAATCAAATCACTGAAATACTTGTTTATATGTATTTATATACAATATATGTGTGTGTGCGCGTGCGTGCGTTGCTTTCGTACATGCAGTCTTTCTCTTCTTTCGAGGAAGTGTATTTGTGGCCCTGGCAGTTGCTGGACAGTTTCAGTGCCACAGGTGTGGTATCAAGGGGATAGAGAGAGAGGAAGCTGCTTTTGCATGACACTGTTATTAGACAAATTAGAGAACCAAGAAACCACCACAGATCAACTGATAACAGAATGTTGAAGTCTTAGTTAAATATTACAGATATAGCCTAACGTTGTTTTAATCTGTCCTGGGAGGGAATACAGCTGTACATTGCCTCCATAGATAACTGCAAAGCAGAAACACTCCAATCAGTAACGTCTTTGGATATAGGATGTGTCCATCTCCCAGCATTAGCATCCAGTGGATGTCTCAGTACAAAAAAATGACTAGCTAAGAGTTAGACTTTATTAAAGTGTAAAAGGACACACAGACATCACAGGACACTCTTATACTTAAAGATACTGTACAATAGAAATGAACAAATGAAAAATAACATCACTACGATGCTTGTATAATAGTGAGAACACCAATACTAATCAATCATAATCAATAATGTATAGGATATATACATAACATTATTACTGAAGAACACTACTATACTCCATAACCATCCCAGACCACCACTTTCTAATCTAGACACATCTATCTCTTTGGTCCATCATGTGTTCTTCACTGCTTCATCTGAAAGGAGGCAGAGACAGATACTGGTTATTACAGTAAACAGACAGCAAAGTGGAACAGCGTAGGTTACCTTGGCCCACAAAGAGTTTCTCCTCTCTAATCATATTTGGAAGTTTCTCATCTCTCCTCTTTGTATATAACCATATTTGGAAGTTTCTCATCTCTCCTCTGTGTATATAATCATATTTGGAAGTGTCTCATCTCTCCTCTGTGTATATAAACATATTTGGAAGTTTCTCATCTCTCCTCTGTGTATGTAATCATATTTGGAAGTGTCTCATCTCTCCTCTGTGTATATAATCATATTTGGAAGTGTCTCATCTCTCCTCTGTGTATATAAACATATTTGGAAGTGTCTCATCTCTCCTCTGTGTATATAAACATATTTGGAAGTGTCTCATCTCTCCTCTGTGTATGTAATCATATTTGGAAGTGTCTCATTTCTCCTCTGTGTATATAATCATATTTGGAACTGTCTCATTTCTCCTCTGTGTATATAATCATATTTGGAAGTGTCTCATTTCTCCTCTGTGTATATAATCATATTTGGA
>NW_027000167.1:0-9075 GCF_036934945.1 Oncorhynchus masou masou
CATTTACATTTACATTTAAGTCATTTAGCAGACGCTCTTATCCAGAGCGACTTACAAATTGGTGAATTCACCTTCTGACATCAGTGGAACAGCCACTTTACAATAGTGCATCTAAATCATTTAAGGGGGGGGTGAGAAGGATTGCTTTATCCTATCCTAGGTATTCCTTGAAGAGGTGGGGTTTCAGGTGTCTCCGGAAGGTGGTGATTGACTCCGCTGTCCTGGCGTCGTGAGGGAGTTTGTTCCACCATTGGGGGGCCAGAGCAGCGAACAGTTTTGACTGGGCTGAGCGGGAACTGTACTTCCTCAGTGGTAGGGAGGCGAGCAGGCCAGAGGTGGATGAACGCAGTGCCCTTGTTTGGGTGTAGGGCCTGATCAGAGCCTGGAGGTACTGCGGTGCCGTTCCCCTCACAGCTCCGTAGGCAAGCACCATGGTCTTGTAGCGGATGCGAGCTTCAACTGGAAGCCAGTGGAGAGAGCGGAGGAGCGGGGTGACGTGAGAGAACTTGGGAAGGTTGAACACCAGACGGGCTGCGGCGTTCTGGATGAGTTGTAGGGTTTAATGGCACAGGCAGGGAGCCCAGCCAACAGCGAGTTGCAGTAATCCAGACGGGAGATGACAAGTGCCTGGATTAGGACCTGCGCCGCTTCCTGTGTGAGGCAGGGGCGTACTCTGCGGATGTTGTAGAGCATGAACCTACAGGAACGGGCCACCGCCTTGATGTTAGTTGAGAACGACAGGGTGTTGTCCAGGATCACGCCAAGGTTCTTAGCGCTCTGGGAGGAGGAAACAATGGAGTTGTCAACCGTGATGGCGAGATCATGGAACGGGCAGTCCTTCCCCGGGAGGAAGAGCAGCTCCGTCTTGCCGAGGTTCAGCTTGAGGTGGTGATCCGTCATCCACACTGATATGTCTGCCAGACATGCAGAGATGCGATTCGCCACCTGGTCATCAGAAGGGGGAAAGGAGAAGATTAATTGTGTGTCGTCTGCATAGCAATGATAGGAGAGACCATGTGAGGTTATGACAGAGCCAAGTGACTTGGTGTATAGCGAGAATAGGAGAGGGCCTAGAACAGAGCCCTGGGGGACACCAGTGGTGAGAGCGCGTGGCGAGGAGACAGATTCTCGCCACGCCACCTGGTAGGAGCGACCTGTCAGGTAGGACGCAATCCAAGCGTGGGCCGCACCGGAGATGCCCAACTCGGAGAGGGTGGAGAGGAGGATCTGATGGTTCACAGTGTCGAAGGCAGCCGATAGGTCTAGAAGGATGAGAGCAGAGGAGAGAGAGTTAGCTTTAGCAGTGCGGAGCGCCTCCGTGATACAGAGAAGAGCAGTCTCCAGTTGAATGACTAGTCTTGAAACCTGACTGATTTGGATCAAGAAGGTCATTCTGAGAGAGATAGCGGGAGAGCTGGCCAAGGACGGCACGTTCAAGAGTTTTGGAGAGAAAAGAAAGAAGGGATACTGGTCTGTAGTTGTTGACATCGGAGGGATCGAGTGTAGGTTTTTTCAGAAGGGGTGCAACTCTCGCTCTCTTGAAGACGGAAGGGACGTAGCCAGCGGTCAGGGATGAGTTGATGAGCGAGGTGAGGTAAGGGAGAAGGTCTCCGGAAATGGTCTGGAGAAGAGAGGAGGGGATAGGGTCAAGCGGGCAGGTTGTTGGGCGGCCGGCCGTCACAAGAAGCGAGATTTCATCTGGAGAGAGAGGGGAGAAAGAGGTCAGAGCACAGGGTAGGGCAGTGTGAGCAGAACCAGCGGTGTCGTTTGACTTAGCAAACGAGGATCGGATGTCGTCGACCTTCTTTTCAAAATGGTTGACGAAGTCATCTGCAGAGAGGGAGGAGGGGGGGAGGGGGAGGAGGATTCAGAAGGGAGGAGAAGGTGGCAAAGAGCTTCCTAGGGTTAGAGGCAGATGCTTGGAATTTAGAGTGGAAGAAAGTGGCTTTAGCAGCAGAGACAGAGGAGGAAAATGTAGAGAGGAGGGAGTGAAAGGATGCCAGGTCCGCAGGGAGGCGAGTTTTCCTCCATTTCCGCTCGGCTGCCCGGAGCACTGTTCTGTGAGCTCGCAATGAGTCGTCGAGCCACGGAGCGGGAGGGGAGGACCGAGCCGGCCTGGAGGATAGGGGACATAGAGAGTCAAAGGATGCAGAAAGGGAAGAGAGGAGGGTTGAGGAGGCAGAATCAGGAGATAGGTTGGAGAAGGTATGAGCAGAGGGAAGAGATGATAGGATGGAAGAGGAGAGAGTAGCGGGGGAGAGAGAGCGAAGGTTGGGACGGCGCGATACCATCCGAGTAGGGGCAGTGTGGGAAGTGTTGGATGAGAGCGAGAGGGAAAAGGATACAAGGTAGTGGTCGGAGACTTGGAGGGGAGTTGCAATGAGGTTAGTGGAAGAACAGCATCTAGTAAAGATGAGGTCGAGCGTATTGCCTGCCTTGTGAGTAGGGGGGAAGGTGAGAGGGTGAGGTCAAAAGAGGAGAGGAGTGGAAAGAAGGAGGCAGAGAGGAATGAGTCAAAGGTAGACGTGGGGAGGTTAAAGTCGCCCAGGACTGTGAGAGGTGAGCCGTCCTCAGGAAAGGAGCTTATCAAGGCATCAAGCTCATTGATGAACTCTCCGAGGGAACCTGGAGGGCGATAAATGATAAGGATGTTAAGCTTGAAAGGGCTGGTAACTGTGACAGCATGGAATTCAAAGGAGGCGATAGACAGATGGGTAAGGGGAGAGAGAGAGAATGACCACTTGGGAGAGATGAGGATCCCGGTGCCACCACCCCGCTGACCAGAAGCTCTCGGGGTGTGCGAGAACACGTGGGCGGACGAAGAGAGAGCAGTAGGAGTAGCAGTGTTGTCTGTGGTGATCCATGTTTCCGTCAGTGCCAAGAAGTCGAGGGACTGGAGGGAGGCATAGGCTGAGATGAACTCTGCCTTGTTGGCCGCAGATCGGCAGTTCCAGAGGCTACCGGAGACCTGGAACTCCACGTGGGTCGTGCGCGCTGGGACCACCAGATTAGGTGGCCGCGGCCACGCGGTGTGGAGCGTTTGTATGGTCTGTGCAGAGAGGAGAGAACAGGGATAGATAGACACATAGTTGACAGGCTACAGAAGAGGCTACGCTAATGCAAAGGAGATTGGAATGACAAGTGGACTACACTTATCGAATGTTCAGAACGTTAAGCTTTACGTAGCAAGAATCTTATTGACTAAAATGATTGAAATGATACAGTACTGCTGGAGTAGGCTAGCTGGCAGTGGCTACGTTGTTGACACTACACTAATCAAGTCGTTCCGTCGAGTGTAATAGTTTCTACAGTGCTGCTATTCGGGGGCTAGCTGGCTAGCTAGCAGTGTTGATTACGTAACGTTACGTTAAAAGAACGACAATAGCTGGCTAGCTAACCTAGAAAATCGCTCCAGACTACACAATTGTCTTAGATACAAAGACGGCTATGTAGCTAGCTAGCTACGATCAAACAAATCAAACCGTTGGACTGTAATGAAGTGAAATGAAAATGTGATACTACCTGTGGAGCGAGGCGGAATGTTGACCGGGTTGTTGAAGTTCAATTCGGAAGACGTTGGCTAGCTGTTGGCTAGCTAGCTAGCAGTGACTCCTACGTTAAGGACGACAAATAGTTGGCTAGCTAACCTCGGTAAATTAAGATAATCACTCTAAGTCTACACACTCTAAACTACACAATTACCTTGGATCCGAAGACAGCAAAGACAACTATGTAGCTAGCTAACACTACACTAATCGAGTCGTTGAGTGTAATAGTTTCTACAGTGCTAGTGGACGTTAGCTAGCTGCTGTGCTAGTGGACGTTAGCTAGCTGCTGGGCAGAAAGCAGTGTAGACTACGTTAGGACGACGAAATACGATAATTACGCAATTATCTTTGATACAAAGACGGCTATGTAGCTAGCTAAGAAGAAATTGCTAAGATTAGACAAATCAAACCGTTGTACTATATATGCCTTGCCTACTGCTGTCTTGGCTAGATCTTATTGTTTTATTTCACTGTAGCGCCCTCAGTCCCGCTCAACATGCCTTAGATAGCTCTTTTGTCCCACCCCAAACACATGCGGAGACCTCCACCTGGCTTAACTGGTGCCTCCAGAGACGAAACCTCTCTCATTGTCACTCCAACGCCTAGGTTTACTCCACTGTACTCACAATCTATTGCAGAGACAGTCTACAAAGTTCTGTCATATTATCCAGGTCTGTGCCCAAACAGTTCGAGCTACAACTTTTAAAAATCCACCTTTCCAGAAATAAGTCTCTCACTGTTGCCGCTTGATATAGAAGTTAAATAAAGGTAAGAAAAAAAATATATATACATGATGTCCAATAACACTCAAATGGACAGCAGATCATTGAAAGCTTATGGCAAATGTCATATGGCAAATGCCAAGTGTCACACAGCAAAAATCCAAAAGATGGCGAGCTCCACAGTACATTTTCATACTGCAAATGCACATCAAGTCAATACCCAAGGGTGAAATTTAGAAAATTTGAAAACAAAATAAAAAAATGTATCACCCTCTAAAAAAGTGCTTTCTGGACCGTTTTTCGAAATTCTTTAGATTTTTGTTTTACAATTATACATGTATAAGAACTGTATGAACATACCTTTGTCATATTTTATTGTCATTTTTTAAAAACTTGTTCATAAGGCATATGTTTTGTCCATTTGCAATATGATTTCATAGGAAGTCAAAAGTCAAAGTCAAAAGTCAGTGAACCATTGCCAAATGCCATAAGAAATGTACAAATGCAATATGAAAGTATTGAAAGTGGCAAATCAGGATGTTATGTCCATTTTCCATGTACGATCATAGGAAGTCAGGTTTCCAAACCCAAAAGTCAGTGAACTATGTTAACCTCTTGAAACTCTAGGGGCGCTATATCATTTTTTGGATAAAAGACGTGCCCGTTTTAAGCGCAATATTTTGTCACAAAAAGATCCTCGACTATGCATATAATTGGTTCTAGAGGCACGCACAGAAAATATCTTTGCAGTTCTGGAAACCTCAGTGATTTCTTTCCAAAGCTATCAATTATATGCATAGTCTAGCATCTTTTTGTGACAAAATATTGCGCTTAAAACGGGCGCGTCTTTTATCCAAAAATGAAATAGCGCCCCCATAGATTTAACAGATTAAGCCATGAATTAACCTAGATGGTCTATTTGTCATGTATGATGAGGGAGAAGTTGGAATCTGTTGTTTTTAACGATTTTTTGAAAAGTGTTCAAAATTATCAGGGGCGCCCCGCCCCCTATTGGGTGGGCCCGGGTGGAGGGTGCTCCCTACCCAACCATAGACCCCTTGCTACCCCCTTAAGGCATTAAAAAAACATTTAAAAAATTTGCTCCTGGGAACCCATTCCAATCACCACGTGCATGGCTGTCCATTTGCAATATGCTTCAATAGGTATTTACATCACAAATTGGACTTGCTCAAAAATACTGCTGAAATGCAAAATTGACTGGCCCGATGAACTCGGGATGGCCGGGCAGTGATAGTGGTTCCTCTCCATCGCTCGTTGTGTTGATTTCATCATGTCCATTTGGTGATGTTTTTTCACTGTTGAATCTTATTGCAAATGTACTGTCTATTTCAATATGTTTCAGTAGGCATTTACCATCATGAATTTGACATACTCAAAAATACTGCAGAAATGCAAAATTGATTGGCCTGATGAACTCGGGATGGCCGGGCAGTGATAGTGGTTCCTCTCCATTGCTCGATGGTGACATGAGAGAAGTGGGACTCTGTCATTGTTTTGCGATCTTTTGAAAACGTCCAAGAGTACCAAAATGTTCTGTCCTGAAGAATTTGGGATGGCCGGGCAGTGATTCTGGTTCCTCTCCATTGTTTGTTGGTGTTGATTACAGAATGTCAATTTGGTGATGCTTCATCACTTTTTAAACATATTGCAAATGTACAAAGGTCAGCCAGCAAGTCATCGTCAAATAGATATCATTCTGACACCAAACTGATACCATCTGACACCAAACCCACTTTTTCCAACTCGTTTAGAAGCCAGCTATTACATATTTCAGAGCAGGCCCATAATTCACAGCGCCTTCAGTTTAAACCATAATAAAAACATAAAACACATAGTTACGTTCTAGCCCAGGTTCCAGTTCTGATATTATGTGTAGGCCTATGTGAGGCGACCCCGAATCCCGAGTTTCTTTTCGATAGGTAATTTGTAGCCTGAGCAGCGATCTTAATTGGTGCTGAAAATCCACATTTTCCGGGCTTTGCTACGGGGTCCTTGAATGAGCTATTGGACAGAAATGTTAGGGTCCGTCTCTATGGGCCGAGGCAGTTTCAATGCACCTAGTTTTGCGACTCTGGGACTTTTCTAAATGTCGTCATTTTCGTGATGGTCAAAATGAATTGAAGTTATTGCAAATGTACGAGGCTGTTTCTCAGTCTGAGAACCTTTCTAGAGCCACATAACTCACTGTGCACTATCAACTTGAGCTCTAGAACAGGTTCCTAAAGTTTCAGAGCTCTAGGTCTGATGGTTCTTTGATAGTTCGAACAAAGGTAACTATTGCAGGCTCTGTGTGTCTGTAAGCTCTACAGTGTGTCACTCCATTCTTGTATGTGTGTGAGTTTTCTTGGAAATCTGATGGGATAAATGACTGATTTAAAGATCATGAGGGTTGCCTAATCACACATTTGAAGTTTTGGAAAGATGTGACTTTCTTAACCCTTCAAAGCAGCCCTTTTTGACCCCAATGTAATGCACTTCCGATTGGCACAGGAAGCTGAAAGTCAACACATATCCTCATTGGGGTAGGCCTTTACAGAATCCCGCAGTTTAACTTCTCTGAGGTAGAGGCAGCTTTTGGAAATTTTGAATGAAAAGCGTGCCCAAATTAAACTGCCTTCTACTCCGGGCCCAGAAAGATGAGGATATGCGTATAATTGGTAGATTTGGATAGAAAACACTCTAAAGTTTCCATAACTATTAAGATAGTGTCTATATTATAACAGATCTGATTTGGCAGGTGAGAAACCTGAGAAAAATCCCATTCAGGAAGTAGGGTTTTATTTTGTTTGTTGTAGTTTTCTAATCAATGCCATTACAGTATCCATTAATTTGCAGTTCCACTATGCCTTCCACTAGATGTCAACAGTCTTTAGAAATTGTTTCAGGCTTGTATTCTGAAAAATGAGGGAGTAAAGAGCAGTCTGAATGAGTGGACCCTGCCGTGTCAGAGCTTTCATGCGCACAACCGAGAGTGCCTTTCTTGTTTACCTTTTATATTGACGATGTTATTATCCGGTTGAAATATTATTGATTATTTAGGCTAAAAACAACCTGAGGATTAATTATGAACATTGTTTGAAATGTTTCTACAAACTTTACGGATACTATTTGGATTTTTTGTCTGCCTGTTGTGACTGTTTGAGCCTGTGGATTACTGAAGAACACGCAAACAAAACATTTATTTTTATTTTTGAATAAATGAATGTCTTCTGAGTGCAGCCATATGAAGATCATCAAAGGTAAGTGATAAATTGTATCTCTATTTCTGACTTGTGTAACTCTTCTACTTTGCTGGTTACTGTTTGTAATGATTTGTCTGCTGGGCTATGTTCTCAAATAATCGTAAGGTATGCTTGTTGTCCCGTAAGGAGATGCTGTTGTCCTAGCACCACACGACCAGGTATCTGACCTCCTCCCTATAGGCTGTCTCATCGTTGTCGGTGATCAGGCCTACCACTGTTATGTCATCGGCAAACTTAATGATGGTGTTGGAGTCGTGCCTGACCATGCAGTCATGAGTGAACAAGGAGTACAGGAGGGACTGAGCAAGCACCCCTGAGGGGCCCCTGTGTTGAGGATCAGCGTGGTGGATGTGTTGTTACCTACCCTCGCCACCTGGGGGCGGACCGTCAGGAAGTCCAGGATCCAGTAGCAGAGGGAGGTGTTTAGTTCCATGGTCCTTAGCTTAGTGATGAGCTTTGAGGGCACTATGGTGTTGAAAGCTGAGCTCTAGTCAATGAATATCATTCTCACATAGGTGTTCCTTTTGTCCAGGTGGGAAAGGGTAGTGTGGAGTGCAATAGATATTGCATCATCTGTGGATCTGTTGGGGCGGTATGCAAATTGGAGTGGGTCTAGGGTTTCTGAGATAATGGTGTTGATGTGAGCCATGACCAGCCTTTCAAGCACTTCATGGCTACAGACGTGAGTACTATGGGTCGGTAGTCATTTAGGCAGGTTACCTTAGTGTTCTTGGGCACAGGCACTATGGTGGTCTGCTTAAAACATTTTGGTATTACAGACTCGGACACTGAGAGATTGAAATGTCAGTGAAGGCACTTTGCCAGTTGGTCAGCGCATGCTCACAGTACATGTCCTGGTAATCCATCTGGCCCTGCAGCCTTGTGAATGTTCACCTGTTAAAAGGTCTTACCCACATCGGTTGCGGAGATCATGATCCCACAGTCTCCCGGAACAGCTGGTGCTCTCATGCATGTTTCAGTGTCATTTGCCTCGAAGCGAGCATAGAAGTAGTTTAGCTCTGCTTTCCTTTGTAGTCTGTAATGGTTTGCAAGCACTGCCACATCCGACGAGTGTCAGAGCCGGTGTAGTACGATTCGATCTTAGTCCTGTACTGACGCTTTGCCTGTTTGATGGTTCGTCTGAGGGCATAGCAGGATATCTTATAAGTTTCTGGGTTAGAGTCCCACTCCTTGAAAGTGGCAGCTCTACCCTTTAGCTCAGTGCGGATTTTGCCTGTAATCCATAGCTTCTGGTTGGGGTATGTACGTATGATCACTGTGGGGACGACGTCATCTATGCACTTATTAATGAAGCCAATTACTTATGTGGTGTACTCCTCAATGCCATCGGAGGAATCCCGGAACATATTACAGTCTGCACTAGCAAAACAGTCCTGTGGCTTAGCATCTGCTTCATCCGACCACTTTTTTATTGATCTAGTCACTGGTGCTTCCTGCTTTAATTTTTGCTTGTAAGCAGGAATCAGGAGGATAGAATTATGGTCAGATTTGCCAAATGGAGGGCAAAGGGAGAGATTTGTA
>NW_027000168.1:0-9075 GCF_036934945.1 Oncorhynchus masou masou
CTGTGAGTATAACAGAACTCACAGGGCAGCAATCTTGCAAACTAGTTCTGAAATCCTGAAAGTTGGGGCAACTTTGACGTCATCGCACCCTCCCTTCCCCACAAGTTATGGATCTGGAAACACTTCCTATGTCTTCCACTAGATGTCCTCATTCAGTAGAAAGTGTAATGGAGTGTAATTTGATGTGAACTTTGACCTAATGGGAAAGAAAGTGCTAGAATGTTGCAAAAGATTCAGGTGCTTGAAGGCGCGTATGCGTTTGGAGTGCTTCGTCTGTTCCAATCAGCCCGAGATGAACTAGGATGGCCTGGTTGGAATGCTATTCGATTTGTATGATTATAACATCCTGAAGATTGATTCTGCACTTAGTTTGACCAGTTTCGTCGACCTGTAATATGTAATTTGGAGGTTTTGATGCAAAAATATCCTGGACCAGAAGTAATTTTTTGGGCATTTGAGCTGAAAGTGGTAGCATATGCTGCTACATGGACACTAGAATTGAACATTATGAAACAAAACGATTTATTGTTGAACTAGGACTCCTTGCACTACATTCTGATCGAAGATCATCAAAGTTAAGGGAATATTTGTTTTGGTGGTGGTCTAACATAAATATATGCTGTGTTTTCGCCGTAAAACATTTTTTTAAATCTGACACGCTGGGTAGATGAACAAGGTATTTATTTTTTATTTGAGGTATTGGACTTGTTAATGTGTGGTGGTTAAATATTTCTAAGAATATTTTTGCATTCCTGCGCCACCGTTTAAGCTGAACGGGGGTGTAAAGTTCCTGTAGGGGAACCCATAGGCTTTTAAGGAAAGCTTTGACTATGTACAGACTCTGTGAGCATAGCCTTGCTATTGAGAAAGACGACTGTAGGCAGATCTGGCTCCCAAGAGAAAACAAGCAATGTGCACACTGCTCACAAAATTAGGTGGAAACTGAGCGGCACTACCTAACCTCCTGCCAAATGCATGACCATGTTAGAGACACCGAAAGATTGGAAAGCTGCGGTCATCTCCCTCCTGACCGGTTGCATCACCGCCTAGAATGGCAACTGCTCAGTCTACCTGAACAGAGCAATAGTCAATCATGAGGCATCAAAGCCAAAGGAACTGTATAATATTAAGAAATGCTATAGATAAGAAAGAAGTGGAACACCAAAAACAATTGGACAACAACATATTCAATCCCCTTTTGACAACTTCCTGGACAAAATGCTTCACTTAACGTTTATCCTGTAAACAGTATATTTGACCTCTTCCCTATCAAATCTAGAAATCTCAATCAGAAAACCAAAGAAACAATGACAAATGAAGAATGCAAAAAAAAAAACATTTTTCTTTATTGAGAAACCTATCCAACCAAAAACATAGAGAATGTGTCTCACATGTTTCATATGTTTCATATGCTGTACAAGCTATCGGGGGTTTGGGTTGCGGGTTAAGTGGTTTCTTTCGGTCTGAAAACTTGACTCAAGATTTGTGTGTGTGTGTTTCTGTGTCTGTGTAAATGTGTGTTTATGAACTGTTCTGCACTGTTGCGTCATTGAATGTCTGATACATGCTTCCCTTCCCTAAGCACCGACTTGTGCGAGTTTGTGAACATAGTGTTGTACATCTAATGGTGTGTGTGTGTGTGTGTGCATATTTTGTATAGCTAGAAGTGTACACAATTATGTGAGTCAGGGAGCTGCTGTGCAGTCTATTCCCCTCTGACCTGAAGTCACTGTGTTTATGAAGCTTAGCCAGTTCATGTAATGACAGCCTTTTATATGGATGATAAAAGCGTGTCCTTCTCTATGGCTGCTCTTCATGGTACACTGCAGTGTACACACACACACACACACACACACACACACACACACGCAGGCAACACACACAAACACACACACACACACACACACACACACACACACACACACACACACAGGCAACACACACACCCACGTATGCAACATTCCTCCTCTTGAACCCCCAACGCAGCAATCAACCACTACCAAAACCACTTCAAGTACAGAAGGGCACCATCATCAATTTCTCCACTTAAAATTCTATCCACCCATATGGGGCTGTTTGGAAAGACAAAACAGAAGAGCGAAAGGGATATAGACAATACAGAGAGAGGGATATAGACAATACAGAGAGAGGGGATATAGACAATACAGAGAGAGAGGGATACAGACAATACAGAGAGAGAGGGATATAGACAATACAGAGAGAGAGGGTTATAGACAATACAGAGAGAGGGGGGATATAGACAATACAGAGAGAGGGTTATAGACAATACAGAGAGAGAGGGATATAGACAATACAGAGAGAGAGGGATATAGACAATACACAGAGAGTTATAGACTATACAGAGAGAGAGGGATATAGACAATACAGAGAGAGAGGGTTATAGACAATACAGAGAGGAGATATAGACAATACAGAGAGGAGGGATATAGACAATACACAGAGAGAGGGATATAGACAATACAGAGAGAGAGGGAAATAGTCAATAAAGAGAGAGGGATATAGACAATAAAGAGAGGGAGAGGGACATAGACAATACAGACAGAGAGGGATAAAGTCAATACAGAGAGAGAGGGATATAGTCAATACAGAGAGAGAGGGATATAGTCAATAAAGAGAGAGAGAGGGATAATGTCAATAAAGAGAGAGGGATATAGATAATAAAGAGAGAGAGCGATATAGACAATACAGAGAGAGAGTGATATAATCAGTAAAGAGAGAGGGATATAGTCATTAAAGAGAGAGAGAGGGATATAGACAATACAGACAGAGAGGGATAAAGTCAATACAGAGAGAGAGGGATATAGTCAATGCAGAGAGGGAGGGATATAGTCAATACAGAGAGAGAGACATATAGTTAATAAATAGGGAGAGAGGGATAATGTCAATAAAGAGAGAGGGATATAGATAATAAAGAGAGAGAGGGATATATACAATACACAGAGAGATATATAAACAACACAGAGAGAGAGGGATATAGACAATACAGAGAGAGAGTGATATAGTCATTAAAGAGTGAGGGACATAGTCATTAAAGAGAGAGAGGGATATAGTCATTAAGGAGAGAGAGAGGGATATAGACTATACAGAGAGAGAGGGATATAGACAATAAAGAGAGAGAGGAATATAAACAATACAGAGAGAGGAATATAGAAAATACAGAGAGATTGATATAGATAATAAAGAGCGAGTGATATAGACAAAGAGAGAGGGGGATATAGACAATATATATATAGAGAGATATAGACAATATATATATAGAGATAGACAATATATATAGAGATGGATATAGACAATATATAGAGAGAGGGATTTAGACAATATATATAGAGAGAGGAATATAGACAATATATATGTAGAGAGATATAGACAATATATTGAGAGTGGGATATAGACAATAAAGAGAGAGAGGGATAATGTCAATAAAGAGAGAGGGATATAGATAATAAAGTGAGAGAGAGGGATATAGACAATACAGAGAGAGAGGGATAAAGTCAATACAGAGAGAGAGGGATATAGTCAATGCAGAGAGAGGGATATAGTCAATACAGAGAGAGAGACATATAGTCAATAAAGAGAGAGAGAGGGATAATGTCAATAAAGAGAGAGGGCTATAGATAATAAAGAGAGAGAGGGATATATACAATACACAGAGAGAGATATAAACAACACAGAGAGAGAGGGATATAGACAATACAGAGAGAGTGATATAGTCATTAAAGAGAGAGGGATATAGTCATTAAAGAGAGAGAGAGGTGTATAGACAATACAGACAGAGAGGGATAAAGACAATACAGAGAGAGAGAGGGATATAGTCAATGCAGAGATATAGGGATATCGTCAATACAGAGAGAGAGACATATAGTCAATAAAGAGATAGAGAGGGATAATGTCAATAAAGAGAGAGGATATAGACAATACAGAGAGAGAGTGATATAGTCATTAAAGAGAGGGGATATAGTCAATACAGAGAGATATAGACAATAAAGAGAGAGAGGAATATAAACAATACAGAGAGAGGAATATAGTCAATACAGAGAGAGAGGGATATAGATAATAAAGAGAGAGGGATATAGACAATACAGAGAGAGAGGGATATAGACAATACAGAGAGAGCGGGATATAGACAATACAGAGAGAGAGGGGGATAGGCAATACAGAGAGAGAGGGATATAGACAATACAGAGAGAGAGGGATATAGACAATACAGAGAGAGAGGGATATAGACAATACAGAGAGAGAGGGATATAGACAATACAGAGAGAGAGGGATATAGACAATACAGAGAGAGAGGGATATAGACAATACACAGAGAGAGGGATATAGACAATACAGAGAGAGAGGGAAATAGTCAATAAAGAGAGCGGGATATAGACAATAAAGAGAGGGAGAGGGATATAGACAATACAGACAGAGAGGGATAAAGTCAATACAGAGAGAGAGGGATATAGTCAATGCAGAGAGAGAGGGATGTAGTCAATACAGAGAGAGGAATATAGTCAATAAAGAGAGAGAGAGAGAGGGATAATGTCAATAAAGAGAGAGGGATATAGATAATAAAGAGAGAGAGCGATGTAGACAATACAGAGAGAGTGATATAATCATTAAAGAGAGAGGGATATAATCATTAAAGAGAGAGAGAGGGATATAGACAATACAGACAGAGAGGGATAAAGTCAATACAGAGAGAGAGGGATATAGTCAATGCAGAGAGAGAGACATATAGTCAATAAAGAGATAGAGAGGGATAATGTCAATAAAGAGAGACGGATATAGATAATAAAGAGAGAGAGGGATATATACAATACACAGAGAGATATATAAACAACACAGAGAGAGAGGGATATAGACAATTCAGAGAGAGAGCTATATAGTCATTAAAGAGAGAGAGAGGGATAATGTCATTAAAGAGAGACGGATATAGATAATAAAGAGAGAGAGGGATATATACAATACACAGAGAGATATATAAACAACACAGAGAGAGAGGGATATAGACAATACAGAGAGAGCTATATAGTCATTAAAGAGAGAGAGGGATAATGTCATTAAAGAGAGAGGGATATAGACAATACAGAGAGAGTGATATAGTCATTAAAGAGTGAGGGACATAGTCATTAAAGAGAGAGGGATATAGTCATTAAGGAGAGAGATATAGACTATACAGAGAGAGAGGGATATAGACAATAAAGAGAGAGAGAGAATATAAACAATACAGAGAGAGAATATAGAAAATACAGAGAGATTGATATAGATAATAAAGAGAGAGGATATAGACAAAGAGAGATTGATATAGACAATATATATATATAGAGAGATATAGACAATATATATAGAGAGATAGACAATATATATAGAGATGGATATAGACAATATATAGAGAGAGGGATTTAGACAATATATATAGAGAGAGGAATATAGACAATATATATATAGAGAGATATAGACAATATATTGAGAGCGGGATATAGACAATAAAGAGAGAGGGATAATGTCAATAAAGAGAGAGGGATATAGATAATAAAGCGAGAGAGAGGGATATAGACAATACAGAGAGAGAGGGATAAAGTCAATACAGAGAGAGAGGGATATAGTCAATGCAGAGAGAGGGATATAGTCAATACAGAGAGAGAGACATATAGTCAATAAAGAGAGAGAGAGGGATAATGTCAATAAAGAGAGAGGGATATAGATAATAAAGAGAGAGAGAGGGATATATACAATACACAGAGAGAGATATAAACAACACAGAGAGAGAGGGATATAGACAATACAGAGAGTGATATAGTCATTAAAGAGAGGGATATAGTCATTAAAGAGAGAGAGGTGTATAGACAATACAGACAGAGAGGGATAAAGACAATACAGAGAGAGGGGATATAGTCAATGCAGAGATATAGGGATATCGTCAATACAGAGAGAGAGACATATAGTCAATAAAGAGATAGAGAGGGATAATGTCAATAAAGAGAGAGGGATATAGACAATACAGAGAGAGAGTGATATAGTCATTAAAGAGAGAGGGATATAGTCAATACAGAGAGAGAGAGATATAGACAATAAAGAGAGAGAGGAATATAAACAATACAGAGAGAGGAATATAGTCAATACAGAGAGAGAGGGATATAGATAATAAAGAGAGAGGGATATAGACAATACAGAGAGAGAGGGATATAGACAATACAGAGAGAGAGGGATATAGACAATACAGAGAGAGAGGGGGATAGGCAATACAGAGAGAGAGGGATATAGACAATACAGAGAGAGAGGGATATAGACAATACAGAGAGAGAGGGATATAGACAATACAGAGAGAGAGGGATATAGACAATACAGAGAGAGAGGGATATAGACAATACAGAGAGAGAGGGATATAGACAATACACAGAGAGAGGGATATAGACAATACAGAGAGAGAGGGAAATAGTCAATAAAGAGAGCGGGATATAGACAATAAAGAGAGGGAGAGGGATATAGACAATACAGACAGAGAGGGATAAAGTCAATACAGAGAGAGAGGGATATAGTCAATGCAGAGAGAGAGGGATATAGTCAATACAGAGAGAGGAATATAGTCAATAAAGAGAGAGAGAGAGGGATAATGTCAATAAAGAGAGAGGGATATAGATAATAAAGAGAGAGAGCGATGTAGACAATACAGAGAGAGTGATATAATCATTAAAGAGAGAGGGATATAATCATTAAAGAGAGAGAGAGGGATATAGACAATACAGACAGAGAGGGATAAAGTCAATACAGAGAGAGAGGGATATAGTCAATGCAGAGAGAGAGACATATAGTCAATAAAGAGATAGAGAGGGATAATGTCAATAAAGAGAGACGGATATAGATAATAAAGAGAGGGATATATACAATACACAGAGAGATATATAAACAACACAGAGAGAGAGGGATATAGACAATTCAGAGAGAGAGCTATATAGTCATTAAAGAGAGAGAGATAATGTCATTAAAGAGAGACGGATATAGATAATAAAGAGAGAGAGGGATATATACAATACACAGAGATATATAAACAACACAGAGAGAGAGATATAGACAATACAGAGAGAGAGCTATATAGTCATTAAAGAGAGAGAGAGGGATAATGTCATTAAAGAGAGAGGGATATAGACAATACAGAGAGTGATATAGTCATTAAAGAGTGAGGGACATAGTCATTAAAGAGAGGAGATATAGTCATTAAGGAGAGAGAGAGGGATATAGACTATACAGAGAGAGAGGATATAGACAATAAAGAGAGAGAGGAATATAAACAATACAGAGAGAGGAATATAGAAAATACAGAGAGATTGATATAGATAATAAAGAGAGAGTGATATAGACAAAGAGAGAGGGGGATATAGACAATATATATATAGAGAGATATAGACAATATATATAGAGAGATAGACAATATATATAGAGATGGATATAGACAATATATAGAGAGAGGGATTTAGACAATATATATAGAGAGAGGAATATAGACAATATATATATAGAGAGATATAGACAATATATTGAGAGCGGGATATAGACAATAAAGAGAGAGAGGGATAATGTCAATAAAGAGAGAGGGATATAGATAATAAAGTGAGAGAGAGGGATATAGACAATACAGAGAGAGAGGGATAAAGTCAATACAGAGAGAGAGGGATATAGTCAATGCAGAGAGAGGGATATAGTCAATACAGAGAGAGAGACATATAGTCAATAAAGAGAGAGAGAGGGATAATGTCAATAAAGAGAGAGGGATATAGATAATAAAGAGAGAGAGAGGGATATATACAATACACAGAGAGAGATATAAACAACACAGAGAGAGAGGGATATAGACAATACAGAGAGAGTGATATAGTCATTAAAGAGAGAGGGATATAGTCATTAAAGAGAGAGAGAGGTGTATAGACAATACAGACAGAGAGGGATAAAGACAATACAGAGAGAGAGAGAGGGATATAGTCAATGCAGAGATATAGGGATATCGTCAATACAGAGAGAGAGACATATAGTCAATAAAGAGATAGAGAGGGATAATGTCAATAAAGAGAGAGGGATATAGACAATACAGAGAGAGAGTGATATAGTCATTAAAGAGAGAGGGATATAGTCAATACAGAGAGAGAGAGATATAGACAATAAAGAGAGAGAGGAATATAAACAATACAGAAAGAGGAATATAGTCAATACAGAGAGAGAGGGATATAGATAATAAAGAGAGAGGGATATAGACAATACAGAGAGAGAGGGATATAGACAATACAGAGAGAGAGGGATATAGACAATACAGAGAGAGAGGGATATAGACAATACAGAGAGAGAGGGATATAGACAATACAGAGAGAGAGGGATATAGACAATACACAGAGAGAGGGATATAGACAATACAGAGAGAGAGGGAAATAGTCAATAAAGAGAGCGGGATATAGACAATAAAGAGAGGGAGAGGGATATAGACAATACAGACAGAGAGGGATAAAAGTCAATACAGAGAGAGGATATAGTCAATGCAGAGAGAGGGGGATATAGTCAATACAGAGAGAGGAATATAGTCAATAAAGAGAGAGAGAGGGATAATGTCAATAAAGAGAGAGGGATATAGACAATACAGAGAGAGTGATATAATCATTAAAGAGAGAGGGATATAATCATTAAAGAGAGAGAGAGGGATATAGACAATACAGACAGAGAGGGATAAAGTCAATACAGAGAGAGAGGGATATAGTCAATGCAGAGAGAGAGACATATAGTCAATAAAGAGATAGAGAGGGATAATGTCAATAAAGAGAGACGGATATAGATAATAAAGAGAGAGAGGGATATATACAATACACAGAGAGATATATAAACAACACAGAGAGAGAGGGATATAGACAATTCAGAGAGAGAGCTATATAGTCATTAAAGAGAGAGAGAGGGATAATGTCATTAAAGAGAGACGGATATAGATAATAAAGAGAGAGAGGGATATATACAATACACAGAGAGATATATAAACAACACAGAGAGAGAGGGATATAGACAATACACAGAGAGATATATAAACAACACAGA
>NW_027000169.1:0-5000 GCF_036934945.1 Oncorhynchus masou masou
TCCCCAGTGTTAGCCCCTAGCATCATGTCTCTCTCCCCAGTGTTAGCCCTAGCATCATGTCTCTCTCCCCAGTGTTAGCCCCTAGCATCATGTCTCTCTCCCCAGTGTTAGACCCAAGCATCATGTCTCTCTCCCAGTGTTAGCCCCTAGCATCATGTCTCTCTCCCCAGTGTTAGCCCCTAGCATCATGTCTCTCTCCCCAGTGTTAGCCCCTAGCATCATGTCTCTCTCCCCAGTGTTAGTCCCTAGCATCATGTCTCTCTCCCCAGTGTTAGCCCCTAGCATCATGTCTCTCTCCCCAGTGTTAGCCCCTAGCATCATGTCTCTCTCCCCAGTGTTAGCCCCTAGCATCATGTCTCTCTCCCCAGTGTTAGTCCCTAGCATCATGTCTCTCTCCCCAGTGTTAGTCCCTAGCATCATGTCTCTCTCCCCAGTGTTAGCCCCTAGCATCATGTCTCTCTCCCCAGTGTTAGTCCCTAGCATCATGTCTCTCTCCCCAGTGTTAGCCCCTAGCATCATGTCTCTCTCCCCAGTGTTAGCCAATAGCATCATGTCTCTCTCCCCAGTGTTAGCCCCTAGCATCATGTCTCTCTCCCCAGTGTTAGCCCCTAGCATCATGTCTCTCTCCCCAGTGTTAGTCCCTAGCATCATGTCTCTCTCCCCAGTGTTAGGCCCTAGCATCATGTCTCTCTCCCCAGTGTTAGTCCCTAGCATCATGTCTCTCTCCCCAGTGTTAGTCCCTAGCATCATGTCTCTCTCCCCAGTGTTAGTCCCTAGCATCATGTCTCTCTCCCCAGTGTTAGTCCCTAGCATCATGTCTCTCTCCCCAGTGTTAGCCCCTAGCATCATGTCTCTCTCCCCAGTGTTAGCCCATAGCATCATGTCTCTCTCCCCAGTGTTAGCCCCTAGCATCATGTCTCTCTCCCCAGTGTTAGTCCCTAGCATCATGTCTCTCTCCCCAGTGTTAGTCCCTAGCATCATGTCTCTCTCCCCAGTGTTAGCCCCTAGCATCATGTCTCTCTCCCCAGTGTTAGTCCCTAGCATCATGTCTCTCTCCCCAGTGTTAGTCCCTAGCATCATGTCTCTCTCCCCAGTGTTAGTCCCTAGCATCATGTCTCTCTCCCCAGTGTTAGTCCCTAGCATCATGTCTCTCTCCCCAGTGTTAGCCCCTAGCATCATGTCTCTCTCCCCAGTGTTAGCCCCTAGCATCATGTCTCTCTCCCCAGTGTTAGCCCCTAGCATCATGTCTCTCTCCCCAGTGTTAGTCCCTAGCATCATGTCTCTCTCCCCAGTGTTAGCCCCTAGCATCATGTCTCTCTCCCCAGTGTTAGTCCCTAGCATCATGTCTCTCTCCCCAGTGTTAGCCCCTAGCATCATGTCTCTCTCCCCAGTGTTAGTCCCTAGCATCATGTCTCTCTCCCCAGTGTTAGTCCCTAGCATCATGTCTCTCTCCCCAGTGTTAGCCCCTAGCATCATGTCTCTCTCCCCAGTGTTAGCCCCTAGCATCATGTCTCTCTCCCCAGTGTTAGCCCCTAGCATCATGTCTCTCTCCCCAGTGTTAGTCCCTAGCATCATGTCTCTCTCCCCAGTGTTAGCCCCTAGCATCATGTCTCTCTCCCCAGTGTTAGCCCCTAGCATCATGTCTCTCTCCCCAGTGTTAGCCCCTAGCATCATGTCTCTCTCCCCAGTGTTAGTCCCTAGCATCATGTCTCTCTCCCCAGTGTTAGTCCCTAGCATCATGTCTCTCTCCCCAGTGTTAGTCCCTAGCATCATGTCTCTCTCCCCAGTGTTAGCCCCTAGCATCATGTCTCTCTCCCCAGTGTTAGCCACTAGCATCATGTCTCTCTCCCCAGTGTTAGCCCCTAGCATCATGTCTCTCTCCCCAGTGTTAGTCCCTAGCATCATGTCTCTCTCCCCAGTGTTAGCCCCTAGCATCATGTCTCTCTCCCCAGTGTTAGCCCCTAGCATCATGTCTCTCTCCCCAGTGTTAGTCCCTAGCATCATGTCTCTCTCCCCAGTGTTAGTCCCTAGCATCATGTCTCTCTCCCCAGTGTTAGCCCCTAGCATCATGTCTCTCTCCCCAGTGTTAGTCCCTAGCATCATGTCTCTCTCCCCAGTGTTAGCCCCTAGCATCATGTCTCTCTCCCCAGTGTTAGCCCCTAGCATCATGTCTCTCTCCCCAGTGTTAGCCCCTAGCATCATGTCTCTCTCCCCAGTGTTAGTCCCTAGCATCATGTCTTCTCCCCAGTGTTAGTCCCTAGCATCATGTCTCTCTCCCCAGTGTTAGCCCCTAGCATCATGTCTCTCTCCCCAGTGTTAGTCCCTAGCATCATGTCTCTCTCCCCAGTGTTAGCCCCTAGCATCATGTCTCTCTCCCCAGTGTTAGCCCCTAGCATCATGTCTCTCTCCCCAGTGTTAGCCCCTAGCATCATGTCTCTCTCCCCAGTGTTAGTCCCTAGCATCATGTCTCTCTCCCCAGTGTTAGCCCCTAGCATCATGTCTCTCTCCCCAGTGTTAGCCCCTAGCATCATGTCTCTCCCCCAGTGTTAGTCCCTAGCATCATGTCTCTCTCCCCAGTGTTAGCCCCTAGCATCATGTCTCTCTCCCCAGTGTTAGCCCCTAGCATCATGTCTCTCTCCCCAGTGTTAGTCCCTAGCATCATGTCTCTCTCCCCAGTGTTAGCCCCTAGCATCATGTCTCTCTCTCCCCAGTGTTAGCCCCTAGCATCATGTCTCTGAGAGATAGATAGTGGTTTAATATTCTCTGGAATGAGGAACCCACAGCTTTTAAGAAAAACCCCATCGGGGCCTCTGTAGTAGGGAACTGGTGTGTCAGTGGAACAGAGTCCATTAACCCTCCCATTCTCTGTTACTAAATGCAATAGTGGAAACAAAGAGACATGACAAAAGGCAAAATGGGGAAGAATGTATAACTTGCACGTGGAGTCTACTTCACAAGGACTCCTTGACAGGCCCTCCAACCGTGATGCTTTCTAGTGTAGGGTAGAAAGCGGGAGGATTAAGCCACTAGGATGGGATGTACATAGAGTCTGTCTGTCTGTCTGTCTGTCTGTCTGCCTGTCCGTGTGTTAAATGACCATACAGCTCTTTAGTACAGCGAGGTCCCAGGAAGTCACTGCATCGCCACAAATCACGGTGTAATTGGGTTCAATCCGGTGTAAAGGGAAGTAGTGTCTGAGTTAACTATGATGAATCAGTCCAACAGCAGGACGGGTAACCTCTCAGTCTGCTGGAGCTACATACGAATGGGCATACATTATAACGGGAGAGATGACAGAGAGTGGTAAAATCTCACTGAAATATAGTGGTATTATATTCATGAAACCTCACTGAAATATATTGGTCATATATTCATGAAACCTCACTGAAATATAGTGGTAATATATTCATGAAACCTCACTGAAATATAGTGGTATTATATTCATGAAACCTCACTGAAATATAGTGGTATTATATTCATGAGACCTCACTGAACCCTATTGGTAATATATTCATGAAACCTCACTGAAATATAGTGGTAATATATTCATGAAACCTCACTGAACCCTATTGGTAATATATTCATGAAACCTCACTGAAATATAGTGGTAATATATTCATGAAACCCTCACTGAAATATAGTGGTAATATATTCATGAAAACCTCACTGAAATATAGTGGTAATATATTCATGAAACCTCACTCGAAATATAGTGGTAATATATATTCATGAAACCTCACTGAAATATAGCGGTATTATATTCATGAAACCTCACTGAAATATAGTGGTAATATATTCATGAAACCTCACTGAAATATAGTGGTAATATATTCATGAAACCTCACTGAAATATATTGGTAATATATTCATGAAACCTCACTGAACCCTATTGGTAATATATTCATGATGACTTCCCATATAAGTAGTGGTGTAAAGTACTACTACTACTACTACTTTAAAGTACTACTACTACTACTACTACTACTACTACTACTACTCTTAAAGTACTACTACTACTACTTTAAAGTACTACTACTACTTTAAAGTGCTACTACTACTACTTTAAAGTACTACTAGTACTACTTTAAAGTACTACTACTACTACTTTAAAGTACTACTACTACTACTACTTTACAGTACTACTACTACTACTACTACTACTACTTTAAAGTACTACTACTTTAAAGTACTACTACTACTACTTTAAAGTACTACTACTACTACTACTACTACTACTTTAAAGTACTACTACTACTACTACTACTTTTAAAGTACTACTACTACTACTACTACTTAAAGTACTACTACTACTACTACTACTTTAAAGTACTACTACTACTACTACTTTAAAGTACTACTACTACTACTTTAAAGTACTACTACTACTACTTTAAAGTACTACTACTACTACTTTAAAGTACTACTACTACTATTTAAAGTACTACTACTACTACTTTAAAGTACTACTACTTTAAAGTACTACTACTACTACTACTACTACTTTAAGTACTACTACTACTACTACTACTACTACTACTAGCACTACTAGTACTACTACTACTACTACTACTACTTTAAAGTACTACTACTACTACTACTACTACTACTACTACTACTACTACTACTACTTTAAAGTACTACTATTACTACTTTAAATTACTACTACTACTACTTTAAAGTACTACTATTACTACTTTAAATTACTACACTACTACTAAAGTACTACTACTACTTTAAAGTACTACTACTACTACTACTACTACTTTAAAGTACTACTACTACTACTACTACTACTACTTTAAAGTACTACTACTACTACTATACTTTAAAGTACTACTACTACTATCTTTAAAGTACTACTACTACTACTACTACTACTTTAAAGTACTACTTAAGTCATTTTTTGGGGTATTTGCACTTTACTTTATTATTTTTACTTTTGACTTTTTCCTCCATATATTTTCCCTGACACCCAAAACTACTCGTTACATTTTGAATGC
>NW_027000170.1:0-9075 GCF_036934945.1 Oncorhynchus masou masou
TGCTCTGTCAGCAAGCTACACACACTGCTCTCTGCTCTCTATCTACAGTCTCACTCTGTCAGCAAGTTACACACTGCTCTCACTATCCTCTATCTACAGTCTCCTCTGTCAGCAAGCTACACTGCTCTCTCTATCCTCTATCTACAGTCTCCTCTGTCAGCAAGTTACACACACTGCTCTCACTATCCTCTATCTACAGTCTCCTCTGTCAGCAAGCTACTCACAATGCTCTCTCTATCCTCTATCTAGTCTCCTCTGTCAGCAAGTTACACACACTGCTCTCACTATCCTCTATCTACAGTCTCCTCTGTCAGCAAGCTACACACAATGCTCTCCGTACTCTATCTACAGTCTCCTCTGTCCAGCAAGCTACACACACTGCTCTCTCTATCCTCTATCTACAGTCTCCTCTGTCCAGCAAGCTACACACACTGCTCTCTCTTATCCTCTATCTACAGTCTCCTCTGTCAGCAAGCTACACACACTGCTCTCTCTATCCTCTATCTACAGTCTCCTCTGTCAGCAAGCTACACACACTGCTCTCTCTATCCTCTATCTACAGTCTCCTCTGTCAGCAAGCTACACACACTGCTCTCTCTATCCTCTATCTACAGTCTCCTCTGTCAGCAAGCTACACACACTGCTCTCTCTATCCTCTATCTACAGTCTCCTCTGTCAGCAAGCTACACACACTGCTCTCTCTATCCTCTATCTACAGTCTCCTCTGTCAGCAAGCTACACACAATGCTCTCTCCGTCCTCTATCTACAGTCTCCTCTGTCAGCAAGCTACACACACTGCTCTCTCTATCCTCTATCTACAGTCTCCTCTGTCAGCAAGCTACACAAGCTACACACACTGCTCTCTCTATCCTCTATCTGATCTCCCTCTGTCAGCAAGCTACACACACTGCTCTCACTATCCTCTATCTACAGTCTCCTCTGTCAGCAAGCTACACACAATGCTCTCTCTATCCTCTATCTACAGTCTCCTCTGTCAGCAAGCTACACACACTGCTCTCTCTATCCTCTATCTACAGTCTCCTCTGTCAGCAAGCTACACACACTGCTCTCTCTATCCTCTATCTACAGTCTCCTCTGTCAGCAAGCTACACACACTGCTCTCTCTATCCTCTATCTACAGTCTCCTCTGTCAGCAAGCTACACACACTGCTCTCTCTATCCTTTATCTACAGTCTCCTCTGTCAGCAAGCTACACACACTGCTCTCTCTATCCTCTATCTGCATTATCCTCTGTCAGCACGCTACACACACTGCTCTCTCTATCCTCTATCTACAGTCTCCTCTGTCAGCAAGCTACACACACTGCTCTCTCTATCCTCTATCTACAGTCTCCTCTGTCAGCAAGCTACACACACTGCTCTCTCTATCCTCTATCTACAGTCTCCTCTGTCAGCAAGCTACACACACTGCTCTCTCTATCCTCTATCTGCATTCTCCTCTGTCAGCACGCTACACACACTGCTCTCTCTATCCTCTATCTGCATTATCCTCTGTCAGCAAGCTACACACACTGCTCTCTCTATCCTCTATCTACAGTCCTCTCTGTCAGCAAGCTACACACACTGCTCTCTCTATCCTCTATCTGCATTATCCTCTGTCAGCAAGCTACACACACTGCTCTCTCTATCCTCTATCTACAGTCTCCTCTGTCAGCAAGCTACACACAATGCTCTCTCTATCCTCTATCTACAGTCTCCTCTGTCAGCAAGCTACACACACTGCTCTCACTATCCTCTATCTACAGTCTCCTCTGTCAGCAAGCTACACACACTGCTCTCACTATCCTCTATCTACAGTCTCCTCTGTCAGCAAGCTACACACACTGCTTTCACCATCCTCTATCTACAGTCTCCTCTGTCAGCAAGCTACACACACTGCTCTCTCCGTCCTCTATCTACAGTCTCCTCTGTCAGCAAGCTACACACACTGCTCTCTCCGTCCTCTATCTACAGTCTCCTCTGTCAGCAAGTTACACACACTGCTCTCACTATCCTCTATCTACAGTCTCCTCTGTCAGCAAGCTACACACACTGCTCTCTCCATCCTCTATCTACAGTCTCCTCTGTCAGCAAGCTACACACACTGCTATATTTCTTTACATTTTTTTCTATTCCAGTCTTCCTGTCTTTTTCTCCTAAATTAGTTATGTTCCTCTGGGTTATAGCTTTAAAAGTCTGTGTTGTTTCCTAGTTCTTCTTGGATTTGTCTGTCCTTTTCTACCAGACTATTTCTGTAGGTTAGTTGTCCTCTGGAGACCCATTTGTCCCAGCTGAACTTATTTGAATGCTTTTAACTGGCTGTGTTCAGGGAGTCTTCAGGTCAGGTTTCTGTCTTCTAGTAGCACTGGCTGTGTTCAGGGAGTCTTCAGGTCAGGTTTCTGTCTTCTAGTAGTACTGGCTGTGTTCAGGGAGTCTTCAGGTCAGGTTTCTGTCTTCTAGTAGCACTGGCTGTGTTCAGGGAGTCTTTACAGGTCAGGTTTCTGTCTTCTAGTAGCACTGGCTGTGTTCAGGGAGTCTTCAGGTCAGGTTTCTGTCTTCTAGTAGTACTGGCTGTGTTCAGGGAGTCTTTACAGGTCAGGTTTCTGTCTTCTAGTAGCACTGGCTGTGTTCAGGGAGTCTTTACAGGTCAGGTTTCTGTCTTCTAGTAGTACTGGCTGTGTTCAGGGAGTCTTTACAGGTCAGGTTTCTGTCTTCTAGTAGCACTGGCTGTGTTCAGGGAGTCTTCAGGTCAGGTTTCTGTCTTCTAGTAGTACTGGCTGTGTTCAGGGAGTCTTCAGGTCAGGTTTCTGTCTTCTAGTAGCACTGGCTGTGTTCAGGGAGTCTTTACAGGTCAGGTTTCTGTCTTCTAGTAGCACTGGCTGTGTTCAGGGAGTCTTCAGGTCAGGTTCCTGTCTTCTAGTAGCACTGGCTGTGTTCAGGGAGTCTTCAGGTCAGGTTTCTGTCTTCTAGTAGTACTGGCTGTGTTCAGGGAGTCTTCAGGTCAGGTTTCTGTCTTCTAGTAGTACTGGCTGTGTTCAGGAGTCTTCAGGTCAGGTTTCTGTCTTCTAGTAGCACTGGCTGTGTTCAGGGAGTCTTCAGGTCAGGTTTCTGTCTTCTAGTAGCACTGGCTGTGTTCAGGGAGTCTTTACAGGTCAGGTTCCTGTCTTCTAGTAGCACTGGCTGTGTTCAGGGAGTCTACAGGTCAGGTTTCTGTCTTCTAGTAGTACTGGCTGTGTTCAGGGAGTCTTCAGGTCAGGTTTCTGTCTTCTAGTAGTACTGGCTGTGTTCAGGGAGTCTTTACAGGTCAGGTTTCTGTCTTCTAGTAGTACTGGCTGTGTTCAGGGAGTCTTTACAGGTCAGGTTTCTGTCTTCTAGTAGTACTGGCTGTGTTCAGGGAGTCTTCAGGTCAGGTTTCTGTCTTCTAGTAGTACTGGCTGTGTTCAGGGAGTCTTTACAGGTCAGGTTTCTGTCTTCTAGTAGCACTGGCTGTGTTCAGGGAGTCTTCAGGTCAGGTTCCTGTCTTCTAGTAGCACTGGCTGTGTTCAGGGAGTCTTCAGGTCAGGTTTCTGTCTTCTAGTAGTACTGGCTGTGTTCAGGGAGTCTTCAGGTCAGGTTTCTGTCTTCTAGTAGCACTGGCTGTGTTCAGGGAGTCTTCAGGTCAGGTTTCTGTCTTCTAGTAGTACTGGCTGTGTTCAGGGAGTCTTTACAGGTCAGGTTTCTGTCTTCTAGTAGCACTGGCTGTGTTCAGGGAGTCTTTACAGGTCAGGTTCCTGTCTTCTAGTAGCACTGGCTGTGTTCAGGGAGTCTTTACAGGTCAGGTTTCTGTCTTCTAGTAGCACTGGCTGTGTTCAGGGAGTCTTCAGGTCAGGTTTCTGTCTTCTAGTAGTACTGGCTGTGTTCCGGGAGTCTTTACAGGTCAGGTTTCTGTCTTCTAGTAGCACTGGCTGTGTTCAGGGAGTCTTCAGGTCAGGTTTCTGTCTTCTAGTAGCACTGGCTGTGTTCAGGGAGTCTTCAGGTCAGGTTTCTGTCTTCTAGTAGTACTGGCTGTGTTCAGGGAGTCTTACAGGTCAGGTTTCTGTCTTCTAGTAGCACTGGCTGTGTTCAGGGAGTCTTCAGGTCAGGTTTCTGTCTTCTAGTAGCACTGGCTGTGTTCAGGGAGTCTTCAGGTCAGGTTTCTGTCTTCTAGTAGTACTGGCTGTGTTCAGGGAGTCTTTACAGGTCAGGTTTCTGTCTTCTAGTAGTACTGGCTGTGTTCAGGGAGTCTTTACAGGTCATGTTTCTGTCTTCTAGTAGCACTGGCTGTGTTCAGGGAGTCTTCAGGTCAGGTTTCTGTCTTCTAGTAGTACTGGCTGTGTTCAGGGAGTCTTTACAGGTCAGGTTTCTGTCTTCTAGTAGCACTGGCTGTCTTCAGGGAGTCTTCAGGTCAGGTTTCTGTCTTCTAGTAGCACTGGCTGTGTTCAGGGAGTCTTCAGGTCAGGTTTCTGTCTTCTAGTAGCACTGGCTGTGTTCAGGGAGTCTTCAGGTCAGGTTTCTGTCTTCTAGTAGCACTGGCTGTGTTCAGGGAGTCTTCAGGTCAGGTTTCTGTCTTCTAGTAGCACTGGCTGTGTTCAGGGAGTCTTCAGGTCAGGTTTCTGTCTTCTAGTAGCACTGGCTGTGTTCAGGGAGTCTTCAGGTCAGGTTTCTGTCTTCTAGTAGTACTGGCTGTGTTCAGGGAGTCTTCAGGTCAGGTTTCTGTCTTCTAGTAGCACTGGCTGTGTTCAGGGAGTCTTCAGGTCAGGTTTCTGTCTTCTAGTAGCACTGGCTGTGTTCAGGGAGTCTTCAGGTCAGGTTTCTGTCTTCTAGTAGTACTGGCTGTGTTCAGGGAGTCTTCAGGTCAGGTTTCTGTCTTCTAGTAGCACTGGCTGTGTTCAGGGAGTCTTCAGGTCAGGTTCCTGTCTTCTAGTAGTACTGGCTGTGTTCAGGGAGTCTTCAGGTCAGGTTTCTGTCTTCTAGTAGCACTGGCTGTGTTCAGGGAGTCTTCAGGTCAGGTTTCTGTCTTCTAGTAGCACTGGCTGTGTTCAGGGAGTCTTCAGGTCAGGTTTCTGTCTTCTAGTAGCACTGGCTGTGTTCAGGGAGTCTTCAGGTCAGGTTTCTGTCTTCTAGTAGCACTGGCTGTGTTCAGGAGTCTTCAGGTCAGGTTTCTGTCTTCTAGTAGCACTGGCTGTGTTCAGGGAGTCTTCCAGGTCAGGTTTCTGTCTTCTAGTAGCACTGGCTGTGTTCAGGGAGTCTTCAGGTCAGGTTTCTGTCTTCTAGTAGTACTGGCTGTGTTCAGGGAGTCTTCAGGTCAGGTTTCTGTCTTCTAGTAGTACTGGCTGTGTTCAGGGAGTCTTCAGGTCAGGTTTCTGTCTTCTAGTAGTACTGGCTGTGTTCAGGGAGTCTTCAGGTCAGGTTTCTGTCTTCTAGTAGCACTGGCTGTGTTCAGGGAGTCTTCAGGTCAGGTTTCTGTCTTCTAGTAGTACTGGCTGTGTTCAGGAGTCTTCAGGTCAGGTTTCTGTCTTCTAGTAGTACTGGCTGTGTTCAGGGAGTCTTCAGGTCAGGTTTCTGTCTTCTAGTAGTACTGGCTGTGTTCAGGGAGTCTTCAGGTCAGGTTTCTGTCTTCTAGTAGTACTGGCTGTGTTCAGGAGTCTTCAGGTCAGGTTTCTGTCTTCTAGTAGTACTGGCTGTGTTCAGGGAGTCTTCAGGTCAGGTTTCTGTCTTCTAGTAGTACTGGCTGTGTTCAGGGAGTCTTCAGGTCAGGTTTCTGTCTTCTAGTAGTACTGGCTGTGTTCAGGGAGTCTTCAGGTCAGGTTTCTGTCTTCTAGTAGTACTGGCTGTGTTCAGGGAGTCTTCAGGTCAGGTTTCTGTCTTCTAGTAGTACTGGCTGTGTTCAGGGAGTCTTCAGGTCAGGTTTCTGTCTTCTAGTAGTACTGGCTGTGTTCAGGGAGTCTTCAGGTCAGGTTTCTGTCTTCTAGTAGTACTGGCTGTGTTCAGGGAGTCTTCAGGTCAGGTTTCTGTCTTCTAGTAGTACTGGCTGTGTTCAGGGAGTCTTCAGGTCAGGTTTCTGTCTTCTAGTAGCACTGGCTGTGTTCAGGAGTCTTCAGGTCAGGTTTCTGTCTTCTAGTAGCACTGGCTGTGTTCAGGGAGTCTTCAGGTCAGGTTCCTGTCTTCTAGTAGCACTGGCTGTGTTCAGGGAGTCTTCAGGTCAGGTTTCTGTCTTCTAGTAGCACTGGCTGTGTTCAGGGAGTCTTCAGGTCAGGTTTCTGTCTTCTAGTAGCACTGGCTGTGTTCAGGGAGTCTTCAGGTCAGGTTTCTGTCTTCTAGTAGTACTGGCTGTGTTCAGGGAGTCTTTACAGGTCAGGTTTCTGTCTTCTAGTAGCACTGGCTGTGTTCAGGAGTCTTCAGGTCAGGTTTCTGTCTTCTAGTAGCACTGGCTGTGTTCAGGGAGTCTTCAGGTCAGGTTTCTGTCTTCTAGTAGTACTGGCTGTGTTCAGGGAGTCTTTACAGGTCAGGTTTCTGTCTTCTAGTAGCACTGGCTGTGTTCAGGGAGTCTTCAGGTCAGGTTTCTGTCTTCTAGTAGCACTGGCTGTGTTCAGGGAGTCTTCAGGTCAGGTTTCTGTCTTCTAGTAGTACTGGCTGTGTTCAGGGAGTCTTCAGGTCAGGTTTCTGTCTTCTAGTAGTACTGGCTGTGTTCAGGGAGTCTTCAGGTCAGGTTTCTGTCTTCTAGTAGCACTGGCTGTGTTCAGGGAGTCTTCAGGTCAGGTTTCTGTCTTCTAGTAGCACTGGCTGTGTTCAGGGAGTCTTCAGGTCAGGTTTCTGTCTTCTAGTAGTACTGGCTGTGTTCAGGGAGTCTTCAGGTCAGGTTTCTGTCTTCTAGTAGCACTGGCTGTGTTCAGGGAGTCTTCAGGTCAGGTTTCTGTCTTCTAGTAGTACTGGCTGTGTTCAGGAGTCTTTACAGGTCAGGTTTCTGTCTTCTAGTAGCACTGGCTGTGTTCAGGAGTCTTCAGGTCAGGTTTCTGTCTTCTAGTAGCACTGGCTGTGTTCAGGGAGTCTTCAGGTCAGGTTTCTGTCTTCTAGTAGCACTGGCTGTGTTCAGGAGTCTTCAGGTCAGGTTTCTGTCTTCTAGTAGTACTGGCTGTGTTCAGGAGTCTTCAGGTCAGGTTTCTGTCTTCTAGTAGCACTGGCTGTGTTCAGGGAGTCTTCAGGTCAGGTTTCTGTCTTCTAGTAGCACTGGCTGTGTTCAGGGAGTCTTCAGGTCAGGTTTCTGTCTTCTAGTAGTACTGGCTGTGTTCAGGAGTCTTCAGGTCAGGTTTCTGTCTTCTAGTAGTACTGGCTGTGTTCAGGGAGTCTTCAGGTCAGGTTTCTGTCTTCTAGTAGCACTGGCTGTGTTCAGGAGTCTTCAGGTCAGGTTCCTGTCTTCTAGTAGTACTGGCTGTGTTCAGGGAGTCTTCAGGTCAGGTTCTGTCTTCTAGTAGCACTGGCTGTGTTCAGGGAGTCTTCAGGTCAGGGTTCTGTCTTCTAGTAGTACTGGCTGTGTTCAGGGAGTCTTCAGGTCAGGTTTCTGTCTTCTAGTAGCACTGGCTGTGTTCAGGGAGTCTTCAGGTCAGGTTTCTGTCTTCTAGTAGCACTGGCTGTGTTCAGGGAGTCTTCAGGTCAGGTTTCTGTCTTCTAGTAGCACTGGCTGTGTTCAGGGAGTCTTCAGGTCAGGTTTCTGTCTTCTAGTAGCACTGGCTGTGTTCAGGGAGTCTTTACAGGTCAGGTTTCTGTCTTCTAGTAGCACTGGCTGTGTTCAGGGAGTCTTCAGGTCAGGTTTCTGTCTTCTAGTAGTACTGGCTGTGTTCAGGGAGTCTTCAGGTCAGGTTTCTGTCTTCTAGTAGTACTGGCTGTGTTCAGGGAGTCTTCAGGTCAGGTTTCTGTCTTCTAGTAGTACTGGCTGTGTTCAGGAGTCTTCAGGTCAGGTTTCTGTCTTCTAGTAGCACTGGCTGTGTGTTCAGGGAGTCTTCAGGTCAGGTTTCTGTCTTCTAGTAGTACTGGCTGTGTTCAGGGAGTCTTCAGGTCAGGTTTCTGTCTTCTAGTAGTACTGGCTGTGTTCAGGGAGTCTTCAGGTCAGGTTTCTGTCTTCTAGTAGTACTGGCTGTGTTCAGGAGTCTTCAGGTCAGGTTTCTGTCTTCTAGTAGTACTGGCTGTGTTCAGGGAGTCTTCAGGTCAGGTTTCTGTCTTCTAGTAGTACTGGCTGTGTTCAGGAGTCTTCAGGTCAGGTTTCTGTCTTCTAGTAGTACTGGCTGTGTTCAGGAGTCTTCAGGTCAGGTTTCTGTCTTCTAGTAGCACTGGCTGTGTTCAGGGAGTCTTCAGGTCAGGTTTCTGTCTTCTAGTAGCACTGGCTGTGTTCAGGGAGTCTTCAGGTCAGGTTTTCTGTCTTCTAGTAGCACTGGTTGTGTTCAGGGAGTCTTCAGGTCAGGTTTCTGTCTTCTAGTAGCACTGGCTGTGTTCAGGAGTCTTCAGGTCAGGTTTCTGTCTTCTAGTAGCACTGGCTGTGTTCAGGGAGTCTTTACAGGTCAGGTTTCTGTCTTCTAGTAGCACTGGCTGTGTTCAGGAGTCTTTCAGGTCAGGTTTCTGTCTTCTAGTAGCACTGGCTGTGTTCAGGGAGTCTTTACAGGTCAGGTTTCTGTCTTCTAGTAGCACTGGCTGTGTTCAGGGAGGGAGTCTTCTAGTAGCACTGGCTGTGTTCAGAGTCTTCAGGTGGTTTCTGTCTTCTAGTAGCACTGGCTGTGTTCAGGGAGTCTTTCAGGAGGTTCTGTCTTCTGGTACTGGCTGTGTTCAGGTCAGGTTTCTGTCTTCTAGTAGCACTGGCTGTGTTCAGGGAGTCTTCAGGTCAGGTTTCTGTCTTCTAGTAGCACTGGCTGTGTTCAGGGAGTCTTTCAGGTCAGGTTTCTGTCTTCTAGTAGCACTGGCTGTGTTCAGGGAGTCTTCAGGTCAGGTTTCTGTCTTCTAGTAGCACTGGCTGTGTTCAGGGAGTCTTCAGGTCAGGTTTCTGTCTTCTAGTAGCACTGGCTGTGTTCA
>NW_027000171.1:0-9072 GCF_036934945.1 Oncorhynchus masou masou
TGTAATACACTATATAGGGAATAGGGTGCTATGTAATACACTATATAGGGAATAGGGTGCTATAGTAATACACTATATAGGGAATAGGGTGCTATAGTAATACACTTTTTCGGGAATAGGGTGCTACAGTAGTGCACTATATAGGGAATAGGGTGCTATAGTAATACACTATATAGGGAATAGGGTGCTATAGTAGTGCACTATATAGGGAATAGGGTGCTATAGTAGCACACTATATAGGGAATAGGGTGCTATAGTAGCGACAACTATATAGGGAACAGGGTGCTATAGTAGTGACTATATAGGAATAGGGTGCTATAGTAGTGCACCATATAGGGAATAGGGTGCCATAGTAATACACTATATAGGGAACAGGGGTGGTATAGTAGTGCACTATATAGGGAATAGGGTGCTATAGTAGTGCACCATATAGGGAATAGGTGCCATAGTAGTGCACTATATAGGGAACAGGGTGCTATAGTAATACACTATATAGAATAGGGCTCTGGTCTATAGTAGTAGTATATAGGAATAGGCTCTGGTCTAGTAGTGCATTTATATAGGGAATAGGGTCATTCATAGTAGCACCACTATATAGGGAATATGTCTCTGGTCTATATAGTAGTACCACTATATAGGAATAGGGGTGCTATAGTAGTGCTCTATATAGGGAATAGGGTGCTATAGTAGTGCACTATACAGGGAATAGGGTGCTATAGTAGTGCACTATATACGGAACAGGGTGTTATAGTAATACACCATATAGGGAATAGGGTGCTATAGTAGCGCACTATATAGGGAATAGGGTGCTATAGTAATACACTATATAGGAATAGGGTGCTATAGTATTTGCCTTCTATGAGAATAAGATTGCTATAGTAGTGCACTATATAGGGAACAAGTGCTATAGTAATACACTATATAGGGAATAGGGTGCTATAGTAGTGCACTATATAGGGAATAGGGTGCTATAGTAATACACTATATAGGGAATAGGGTGCTATAGTAGTGCACTATATAGGGAATAGGGTGCCATTTGGGACGTCCCTTATCTTGCATAAGACAGGACTCATTTGAGGTGGTGATAGTCATTGGGGGGGGTCTGATCAGGCACTGTCAGGAAGAAGCTGCACTTTCTCTCAGCTCTCTCTAGTAGTGTTACCCTGCACTTTTGCCCATTGAGATATGCTTGTAACATTTACTCACTGTTTTGCATCACTGTTTTACAGCCTGTGTTCGTAATGGCTGCTCAGTGAAAAGACCTGTCCTTATTTGTCATAGATGCTTGCTAAAAATGTATGGTAGAGGCTTCTTATTGACCTGGCCTCTGTAAATGACATAGAATCAACAGTCCTCTGTCGAAGATGCTTTTTTTTTTTTTTTTTAATTTTTAACCTTTATTTATCTAGGCATGTCAGTCAACAAATTCTTATTTACCATGACGGTCTACCAAAAGGCCAAAGGCTTCCTGCGGGGACGGGGGCCTGCGATTTAAAAAATAATAATACAATTTAAATATAGGAAAAAAAACACATCACAACAGAAGACAACACTACATAAAAGAAGACCCTAAGACAACAACATAGAAAGGCAGCAACACATGACAACACAGCATGGTAGCAACATAATGACAACATGGTAGCAGCACAGGGTATGGTGCAACCGGTAATGAGCTAGAACAACAGCACAAAAGGGCAAGAAGGTGAAACCCCACCTCTTCAAGAATACCTAGGATAGGATAAGTAATCCTTCTCACCCCCCTCCCCTTAATGATTTAGATGCACTATTGTAAAGTGGCTGTTCCACTGGATGTCAGAAGGTGAATTCACCAATTTGTAAGTCGCTCTGGATAAGAGCGTCTGCTAAATGACTTAAATGTAAATGTAAATGTAAGGTAGAGACGACAATACATCACACAAAGCAGACACAACTGATTGAGTCTTTGAATGAAGAGATTGAGATAAAACTGTCCAGTTTGAGTGTTTGTTGGCTTTGGGGACCTTAAACAGAATGTGACTGGCAGAACGGGTGTTGTATGTGGAGGATGAGGGCTGCATTAGGTATCTCAGATAGGGGGGAGTGAGGCCTAAGAGGGTTTTTTAAATAAGCATCAACCAGTGGGTCTTGCTGACGGGTAAACAGAGATGACCAGTTTACAGAGGAGTACAGTGTGCAGTGATGTGTCCTATAAGGAGCATTGGTGGCAAATCTGATGGCCGAATGGAAAATACTATCTAGCTGCTCGAGAGCACCCTTACCTGCCGATCTATAAATTAAGTCTCTGTAATCTAGCATGGGTAGGATGGTCATCTGAATCAGTGTTAGTTTGGCAGCTGGGGTGAAAGAGGAGTGATTACGATAGAGGAAACCAAGTCTAGATTTAACTTTTAGTCTGCAGTTTTGATATGTGCTGAGAGAAGGACAGTGCACCGTCTAGCCATACTCCCAAGTACTTGCTTGAGGTTACCTACCTCAAACCCTGAGGTAGTAATAACGCCTGTGGGAAGTGGGGCATTCGTCTTACCAAACTTCATGACCTTTATTTTGGAGGTGTTCAGAACAAGGTTAAGGGTAGAGAAAGCTTGGACCTCATTTTTTGATATTTTCAGTGGTATTGTTATTAACAAACAATAAAGAAAATGAGAATTAAAAACAAGTTCAGCTCCTGGTTTGACCGTGATCTTGCAGAGTTACTCCAACTCAAAAATTGCATTTGGCGAAAAGGCTCGGCACACGCATACTCACTCATACTCATGACCTGTTGGATCTGAGGGTGAGGGCTAGGACCATTCCCCCCAGAAATGTCCGGGAACTTGCAGGTACCTTGGTGGAAGGGTGGGGTAACATCTCACAGCAAGAACTGGCAAATCTGGTGCAGTCTATGAGGAAGAGATGCACTGCAGTACTTAATGCAGCTGGTGGCCACGCCAAATTTTTAAAATTTATTTTACCTTTATTTAACTAGGCAAGTCAGTTAAGAACAAATTCTTATTTTCAATGGGATTGAGATCCGGGCTCTTCGCTGGCCATGGCAGAACACTGACATTCCTGTCTTGCAGGAAATCACGCACAGAATGAGCAGTATGGCTGGTGGCATTGTCATGCTGGAGGGTCATGTCAGGATGAGCCTGCAGGAAGGGTACCACATGAGGGAAGAGGATGTCTTTCCTGTAACGCACAGCGTTGAGATTGCCTGTAATGACAAAAAGCTCAGTCCGATGATGCTGTGACACACCGCCCCAGACCATGACGGCCCCTCCACCTCCAAATCAATCCCGCTCCGGAGTACAGGCCTCGGCTCATCCCTTCGACGATATGCTCGAATCCAACCATTACCCCTCGTGAGACAAAACCGCGACTCGTCAGTGGAAAGCACTTTAAGCCAGTCCTGTCTGGTCCAGCGACGGTGGGTTTGTGCCCATATGGGACGTTGTTGCCGGTGATGTCTGGTGAGGACCTGCCTTTACAACAGGCCTACAAGCCCTCAGTCCAGCCTCTCTCAGCCTATTGCGAACAGTCTGAGCACTGATGCAGGGATTGTGCGTTTCCAGCTTCACCGGGTCAACCTACGGGATAGGGAACGTGTGATGACACTGGCTGTCAAGTAAAGTGTTACCTGATCATTGATGGTGCGCTTATTAGTTAGACAAATCAAACTGGAATCAAACTGGAATCAAACTGGAATCAAACTGGAATCAAACTGGAATCAAACTGGAATCAAACTGGAATCAAACTCAAATCAAACTCAAATCAAACTCAAATCAAACTCAAATCAAACTGGAATCAAACTGGAATCAAACTCAAATCAAACTCAAATCAAACTCAAATCAAACACAAATCAAACTGAAATCAAACACAAATCAAACTCAAATCAAACACAAATCAAACTCAAATCAAACTCAAATCAAACACAAATCAAACTGAAATCAAACTGGAATCAAACACAAATCAAACTCTTGCTGCATACTTCTGGGAGTAATCGTAACATCTTTCAATCTTAATTTCAGAAATAGATTTATCAAATGATAATTAAACAGATCTCTAATCAGATAAAGAGGTTAATTCTGACTGGTAAAGTATTTTTCCCTGAGCTTTGCACCCTCACATGGACGTTGTATCACAAAATGTTGAAACTCAGATGGACGTTATATCACAAACTGTTGAAACTCACAGGGACGTCATATCACAAAATGTTGAAACTCACAGGGACGTTATATCACAAAATGTTGAAACTCACATGGACGTGATATCACAAAATGTTGAAACTCAGATGGACGTTATATCACAAAATGTTGAAACTCACAGGGACGTCATATCACAAAATGTTGAAACTCAGATGGACGTTATATCACAAAATGTTGAAACTCAGATGGACGTTATATCACAAAATGTTGAAACTCACAGGGACGTCATATCACAAAATGTTGAAACTCAGATGGACGTTATATCACAAACTGTTGAAACTCACAGGGACGTCATATCACAAAATGTTGAAACTCACAGGGACGTCATATCACAAAATGTTGAAACTCACATGGACGTGATATCACAAAATGTTGAAACTCACATGGACGTTATATCACAAAATGTTGAAACTCAGATGGACGTTATATCACAAAATGTTGAAACTCAGATGGACGTTATATCACAAAATGTTGAAACTCAGATGGACGTTGTATCACAAAATGTTGAAACTCACAGGGACGTCATATCACAAAATGTTGAAACTCAGATGGACGTTATATCACAAAATGTTGAAACTCACAGGGACGTTGTATCACAAAATGTTGAAACTCACATGGACGTTGTATCACAAAATGTTGAAACTCACAGGGACGTGATATCACAAAATGTTGAAACTCACAGGGACGTGATATCACAAAATGTTGAAACTCACAGGGACGTGATATCACAAAATGTTGAAACTCACAGGGACGTTCTTCAATATCTGGCTACATAATTTTTTTGTTTGCTACCTAAGGTGATTATATCTAGCTGCATTTGGCACACACTATAAACAGGGAATATTTATGACTTATAAAATACAGGCCTGGGTTATGCTAGGTCACTAGAGTATCTTCCACAGACTGCAGGAGGTGGTGGGCACTGGGTAAACACTGTAAAGGGCCAATCTGCGGTTCCTACATTCATTTTTATGGACTTGTAAATTAATTTAACTTATAAATGCCTCATGAGCTTGGTTTCATTGTCGTAACCAATCAGAATCCAAAAATATACGTTTTACTACAATGTTTAAACCTTATTTAGCCTCAAAACATGGTTTTAAACAGTCCTTACATTACATTTACATTTAAGTCATTTAGCAGACGCTCTTATCCAGAGCGACTTACAAATTGGTGAATTCACCTTCTGACATCCAGTGGAACAGCCACTTTACAATAGTGCATCTAAATCATTTAAGGGGGTGAGAAGGATTACTTATCCTATCCTAGGTATTCTTGAAGAGGTGGGGTTTCAGGTGTCTCCGGAAGGTGGTGATTGACTCTGCTGTCCTGGCGTCGTGAGGGAGTTTGTTCCACCATTGGGGGGCCAGAGCAGCGAACAGTTTTGACTGGGCTGAGCGGGAACTGTACTTCCTCAGTGGTAGGGAGGCGAGCAGGCCAGAGGTGGATGAACGCAGTGCCCTTGTTTGGGTGTAGGGCCTGATCAGAGCCTGGAGGTACTGCGGTGCCGTTTCCCTCACAGCTCCGTAGGCAAGCACCATGGTCTTGTAGCGGATGCGAGCTTCAACTGGAAGCCAGTGGAGAGAGCGGAGGAGCGGGGTGGACGTGATGAGAGAACTTGGGAAGGTTGAACACCAGACGGGCTGCGGCGTTCTGGATGAGTTGTAGGGGTTTAATGGCACAGGCAGGGAGCCCAGCCAACAGCGAGTTGCAGTAATCCAGACGGGAGATGACAAGTGCCTGGATTAGGACCTGCGCCGCTTCCTGTGAGGCAGGGTCGTACTCTGCGGATGTTGTAGAGCATGAACCTACAGGAACGGGCCACACCGCCATGATGTTGGTTGAACGACAGGGTGTTGTCCAGGATCACATCAGTCCTTGCATCCATAGCTCTGTCAATGAATTTGAGAGTGGTTACATCTCACAGCTTTTTTTATTTTTTATACCAAAACAGGGGCGGGATTGTGCTTTGTTATTGTTTCAACTGCTGATTGCTGCTTTAAGTAACCAGTGGTTATCAGTTATGGTGGTCGTTATCTCGCCAATGTCCTGTCCAACAACATCTATTAATTAAACTCAGTAAGAGTACTTTGGACCGATCGACAGATGGGCATGCCGTTCATAGGGATCGGAGTTTTCCCTGACCACGTGACCTCAAATCAAATCAAATGTATTTATATAGCCCTTAGTACATCAGCTGATATCTCAAGTGCTGTACAGAAACCCAGCCTAAAACACCAAACAGCAAGCAATGGGGTGTACAGAAGCACGGTGGTTAGGAAAAACTCCTAGAAAGGCCAAAACCTAGGAAAAACACAGAGAGGAACCAGGCTATGTGAGGTGGCCAGTCCTCTTCTGGCTGTGCAGGTGGAGATTATAACAGAACATGGCAAGATGTTCAAATGTTCATAAATGACCAGCATGGTCGAATAATAATAAGGCAGAACTGGGTGATGAAGTTGGGCTTTCCAGTGTATGAATTCTGTACTGGGTGATGAAGTTGGGCTTTCCAGTGTATGAATTCTGTACAGGGTGATGAAGTTGGGCTTTCCAGTGTAATCAACCAGCATGAGCAGAAGATTAGAGCCCCAGAAAGCCACAAAGGGCCCCATGTTCAGCACAACACAAATCAATGTATTAACGTCCAATACAAAACAACAACCACATCACGTACACATGGTCGATTTCAAGATACAGCATCATGTCCTAACACTGTCATAGAACAGCTCAGCGTGTTTCACTCCAGTCCAGTACATCAACATCTCATACAAGTGATATAACTACAAGGGCTACCTGGGGTGGCAGGTAGTGGTTAGAGCGTTGTGCCAGTAAACAAGGTTTCTTGATCGAATCCCAGGCTGGGCAGGTAAAAATCTGTCATGCTGCCCCTGAACAAGACAGTTAGCCCACTGTTCCTAGGCCGTCATTATAAACAAGACAGTTAACCCCACTGTTCTAGGCGTCATTATAAACAAGACAGTTAACCCACTGTTCCTAGGCCATCATTATAAACAAGACAGTTAACCCACTGTTCCTAGGTCATTATAAACAAGACAGTTAACCCACTGTTCTAGGCCGTCATTATAAACAAGAAGTTAACCCACTGTTCCAAGGCCGTCATTATAACAAAACAATTAACCCACTGTTCCAAGGCCGTCATTATAAACAAAACAGTTAACCCACTGTTCCTAGGCCGTCATTATAAACAAGACAGTTAACCCACTGTTCCTAGGCCATCATTATAAACAAGACAGTTAACCCACTGTTCCTAGGCCGTCATTATAAACAAGACAGTTAACCCACTGTTCCTAGGCCGTCATTATAAACAAGACAGTTAACCCACTGTTCCAAGGCCGTCATTATAAACAAAACAGTTAACCCACTGTTCCAAGGCCGTCATTATAAACAAAACAGTTAACCCACTGTTCCTCAGCCGTCATTATAAACAAGAATTTGTTCTTAACTGACTTGCCGAGTTAAATAAAAATATATATATATATTTAAAAGTGGCTTAATTACTTCCCTCCCATATCCTAAGGCAATATTACATCCTGACCATGTGGCTAATAACAAAGCCGTGCTCTAGGATTCCCCTGTCAGACAGGTTTTCTATTTAAAACACCCTATGGGGTATTGTGATGTCATTATGGGGTACTGTGATGTCGTACTAGGGTACTATGATGTCATTATGGGATATTGTGTAGATGGTGAGATAAAAAAAAAAAGTGAATCCACCTTAAATTCAGGGTGTAACACAACAAAATGTGATTTCTGAAGCCAATGTAGTCAACTATAGTCATTTTCTATACCACAATATATCTATAGTCAGTTACAGGAGATTTCTATATCACAATATCTATGAGACATGCTTTATCATACACATGCAGAGCAGTCTCTATAGCAGCAACAGATATTCATGAGGCTGGAATAGAAAGAATTAGGTTGAATTCATGATTTTAATTTCCATGGACCCCGAAACCTTAGTGTGTTGGAACAGAAATGGATTTCACAACTGAATTCTGCAGAATGCAAAAAAAATTAAGCTGTTTACTTATTTTGTCGTTATTAGAATTCTGTTGTGAAATCCTTTCTGTTCCAACACACTTGGACTAGTAACCAGAAGATTGCGAGTTCAAACCCACGACGACAAGGTACAAATCTGTTACGTTCACTGAACAGGCAAATCAAATCAAATCAAATTTATTTATATAGCCCTTCGTACATCAGCTGATATCTCAAAGTGCTGTACAGAAACCCAGCCTAAAACCCCAAACAGCAAGCAATGCAGGTGTAGAAGCACGGTGGCTAGGAAAAACTCCCTAGAAAAGCCAAAACCTAGGAAGAAACCTAGAGAGGAACCAGGCTATGTGGGGTGGCCAGTCCTCTTCTGGCTGTGCCGGGTAGAGATTATAACAGAACATGGCCAAGATGTTCAAATGTTCATAAATGACCAGCATGGTCGAATAATAATAAGGCAGAACAGTTGAAACTGAGCAGCAGCACGGCCAGGTGGACTGGGGACAGCAAGGAGTCATCATGTCAAGTAGTCCTGGGGCATGGTCCTAGGGCTCAGGTCAGTTGAAACTGGAGCAGCAGCACGGCCAGGTGGACTGGGGACAGCAAGGAGTCATCATGTCAGGTAGTCCTGGGGCATGGTCCTAGGGCTCAGGTCCTCCGAGAGAGAGAAGGAGAGAATTAGAGAACGCACACTTAGATTCACACAGGACACCGAATTGGACAGGAGAAGTACTCCAGATATAACAAACTGACCCCAGCCCCGACACATAAACTACTGCAGCATAAATACTGGAGGCTGAGACAGGAGGGGTCAGGAGACACTGTGGCCCCACCCGAGGACACCCCCGGACAGGGCCAAACAGGAAGGATA
>NW_027000172.1:0-9071 GCF_036934945.1 Oncorhynchus masou masou
CACTCACAGCAAAACAACTCTCGGCTATGGAACAACACTCACAGCAAAACAACTCTCGGCTATGGAACAACACTCACAGCAAAACAACTCTCGGCTATGGATCAAAACAACTCTCAGCTATGGTACAACACTCACACAAAACATCTCTCAGCAATGGATCAAAACATCTCTCAGATATGGTACAACACTCACACAAAACAACTCTCAGCTATGGTACAACACTCACAACAAAACAACCCTCTGCTGTGGAACAAAACAACTCTCAGCTATGGTACAACACTCACACAATACAACTCTCAGCTATGGTACCACACTCACACAAAACAACTCTCGGCTATGGAACAACACTCACAGCAAAACAACTCTCAGCTATGGAACAACACTCACAGCAAAACAACCCTCAGCTATGGAACAACACTCACAGCAAAACAACTCTCAGCTATGGAACAACACTCACAGCAAAACAACTCTCAGCTATGGAACAACACTCACAACAAAACAACCCTCGGCTATGGATCAAAACAACTCTCAGCTATGGAACAACACTCTCAGCAAAACAACTCTCAGCTATGGAACAACACTCACAGCAAAACAACTCTCGGCTATGGAACAACACTCACAGCAAAACAACTCTCAGCTATGGATCAAAACAACTCTCAGCTATGGAACAACCCTCGGCTATGGATCAAAACAACTCTCAGCTATGGAACAACACTCACAGCAAAACAACTCTCAGCTATGGAACAACACTCACAGCAAAACAACTCTCGGCTATGGATCAAAACAACTCTCAGCTATGGTACAACACTCACACAAAACATCTCTCAGCAATGGATCAAAACAACTCTCAGCTATGGAACAACACTCACAGCAAAACAACTCTCAGCTATGGAACAACACTCACAACAAAACAACTCTCAGCTATGGATCAAAACAACTCTCAGCTATGGTACAACACTCACACAAAACATCTCTCAGCAATGGATCAAACAACTCTCAGCTATGGTACAACACTCACAAAAACATCTCTCAGCAATGGATCAAAACAACTCTCAGCTATGGTACAACACTCACACAAAACATCTCTCAGCAATGGTACAACACTCACACAAAAACAACTCTCAGCTATGGATCAAAACATCTCTCAGATATGGTACAACACTCACACAAAACAACTCTCAGCTATGGTACAACACTCACAACAAAACAACCTCTGCTGTGGAACAAAACAATCTCAGCTATGGTACAACACTCACAGCAAAACAACTCTCAGCTATGGAACAACACTCACAACAAAACAACCCTCGGCTATGGATCAAAACAACTCTCAGCTATGGAACAACACTCACAGCAAAACAACTCTCAGCTATGGAACACTCACAACAAAAACGACCCTCGGCTATGGAACAAAACATCTCTCAGCTATGGAACAACACTCACAACAAAACAACTCTCAGCTATGGTACAACACTCAAAGCAAAACAACTCTCGGCTATGGAACAAAACAACCCTCGGCTTTGGAACAAAACAACTCTCAGCTATGGAAAAAAGTCACAGCAAAGAACACTAGCATAAGCAAACCTCAGCTATGGAACAACACTCACAGCAAAACAACTCTCAGCTATGGAACAACACTCACAACAAAACACCTCTCAGCTATGGTACAACACTCACAACAAAACAACCCTCAGCTATGGATCAAAACAACTCTCAGCTATGGTACAACATTCACAGCTAAACAACTCTCAGCTATGGTACAACACTCTCACAAAACAACTCTCAGCTATGGAACAACACTCACAGCAAAACAACTCTCAGCTATGGAACAACACTCACAGCAAAACAACTCTCAGCTATGGAACAACACTCACAGCAAAACAACTCTCGGCTATGGTACAACACTCACAGCAAACAACTCTCGGCTATGGTACAACACTCACAGCAAAACAACCCTCGGCTATGGTACAACACTCACAGCAAAACAACTCTCGGCTATGGATACAACACTCACAACAAAACAACTCTCAGCTATGGACAGCACTCACAACAAGACAACTCTCAGCTATGGAACAACACTCACAGCAAAACAACTCTCAGCTATGGATCAAAACAACCTCGGCAGGAACAACAGTCACAACAAAACAACTCTCAGCTATGGAACAACACTCACAGCAAAACAACTCTCAGCTATGGAACAACACTCACAGCAAAGCAACTCTCAGCTATGGAACAACACTCACAGCAAAACAACTCTCAGCTATGGATCAAAACAACTCTCAGCTATGGTACAACACTCACACAAAACATCTCTCAGCAATGGATCAAAACAACTCTCAGCTATGGTACAACACTCACACAAAACATCTCTCAGCAATGGATCAAAACAACTCTCAGCTATGGTACAACACTCACACAAAACATCTCTCAGCAATGGATCAAAACAACTCTCAGCTATGGTACAACACTCACACAAAACATCTCTCAGCAATGGTACAACACTCACAAAAAAAAAACTTGACTATGGAACAACACTCACAACAAAACAACTCTCAGCTATGGATCAAAACAACCCTCGGCTATGGAACAACACTCACAGCAAAGCAACTCTCAGCTATGGAACAACACTCACAGCAAAACAACTCTCAGCTATGGAACAACACTCACAGCAAAACAACTCTCGGCTATGGTACAACACTCACAACAAAACAACCCTCAGCTATGGATCAAAACAACTCTCAGCTATGGTACAACATTCACAGCTAAACAACTCTCAGCTATGGTACAACACTCTCACAAAACAACTCTCAGCTATGGAACAACACTCACAGCAAAACAACTCTCAGCTATGGAACAACACTCACAGCAAAACAACTCTCAGCTATGGAACAACACTCACAGCAAAACAACTCTCAGCTATGGAACAACACTCACAGCAAAACAACTCTCAGCTATGGAACAACACTCACAGCAAAACAACTCTCAGCTATGGAACAACACTCACAGCAAAACAACTCTCAGCTATGGACAACACTCACAAAACAACTCTCAGCTATGGTACAACACTCCACAAAACAACCTCAGCTATGGTACAACACTCACAACAAAACAACTCACAGCAATGGAACAACACTCACAGCAAAACAACTCAGCTATGGAACAACACTCACAGCAAAACAACTCTCAGCTATGGAACAACACTCACAGCAAAACAACTCTCAGCTATGGAACAACACTCACAACAAAACAACTCTCAGCTATGGATCAAAACAACTCTCAGCTATGGTACAACACTACACAAAACATCTCTCAGCAATGGATCAAACAACTCTCAGCTATGGATACAACACTCACCATCGATGCAAAAACAACTCTCAGCTATGGTACAACACTCACACAAAACAACTCTCAGCAATGGATCAAAACAACTCTCAGCTATGGTACAACACTCACACAAAACATCTCTCAGCAATGGTACAACACTCACAACAAAACAACTCTCGACTATGGAACAACACTCACAACAAAACAACTCTCAGCTATGGATCAAAACAACCTCGAGCTATGGAACAACACTCACAGCAAAACAACTCTCAGCTATGGAACCACACTCACAGCAAAACAACTCTCAGCTATGGAACAACACTCACAACAAAACAACTCTCGGCTATGGTCACACAAAACAACTCTCAGCTATGGTACAACACTCAGCTATGGAACAACACTCACAACAAAACAACCCTCGGCTATGGATCAAAACAACTCTCAGCTATGGAACAACACTCTCAGCAAAACAACTCTCAGCTATGGAACAACACTCACAACAAAACAACTCTCGGCTATGGAACAACACTCACACAAAACATCTCGCATGGATCAAAACAACTCTCAGCTATGGAACAACACTCACAGCAAAACAACTCTCAGCTATGGAACAACACTCACAGCAAAACAACTCTCAGCTATTGGACAACACTCACAGCAAAACAACTCTCGGCTATGGAACAACACTCACAGCAAAACAACTCTCAGCTATGGAACAACACTCACAGCAAAACAACTCTCGGCTATGGAACAACACTCACAGCAAAACAACTCTCGGCTATGGTACAACACTCACACAAAACAACTCTCGGCTATGGTACAACACTCACAACAAAACAATTCTCAGCTATGGTACAGCACTCACAACAAAACAACTCTCAGCTATGGAACAACACTCACAACAAAACAACTCTCAGCTATGGAACAACACTCACAGCAAAACAACTCTCAGCTATGGAACAACACTCACAGCAAAACAACTCTCAGCTATGGATACAAAACAACCCTCGGCTATGGAACAACACTCACAGCAAAACAACTCTCAGCTATGGAACAACACTCACAGCAAAACAACTCTCAGCTATGGAACAACACTCACAGCAAAACAACTCTCAGCTATGGAACAACACTCACAGCAAAACAACTCTCAGCTATGGATCAAAACAACTCTCAGCTATGGTACAACACCACACAAACATCTCTCAGCAATGGATCAAAACAACTCTCAGCTATGGTACAACACTCACGCAAAACATCTCAGCAATGATCAAAACAACTCTCAGCTATGGTACAACACTCACACAAAACATCTCTCAGCAATGGATCAAAACAACTCTCAGCTATGGTACAACACTCACACCAAAACACCTCTCAGCTATGGATCAAAACAACCTCGGCTATGGAACAACACTCACAGCAAAGCAACTCTCAGCTATGAAACAACACTCACAGCAAAACAACTCTCAGCTAAGGAACAACACTCACAGCAAAACAACTCTCGGCTATGGTACAACACTCACAGCAAAACAACTCTCGGCTATGGTACAACACTCACAGCAAAACAACTCTCGGCTATGGTACAACACACAACAAAACAACTCTCGGCTATGGTACAACACTCACGCAAAACATCTCTCAGCTATGGTATAACACTCACACAAAACAACTCTCAGCTATGGTACAACACTCACACAAAACAACACTCACACAAACAACTCTCAGCTATGGTACAACACTCACACAAAACAACTCTCAGCAATGGAACCACAGTCACAGCAAAACAACTCTCGGCTATGGAACAACACTCACAGCAAAACAACTCTCGGCTATGGAACAACACTCACAGCAAAACAACTCTCGGCTATGGAACAACACTCACAGCAAAACAACTCTCGGCTATGGAACAACACTCACAGCAAAACAACTCTCGGCTATGGAACAACACTCACAGCAAAACAACTCTCGGCTATGGATCAAAACAACTCTCAGCTATGGTACAACACTCACACAAAACATCTCTCAGCAATGGATCAAAACAACTCTCAGCTATGGAACAACACTCACAGCAAAACAACTCTCAGCTATGGAACAACACTCACAGCAAAACAACTCTCAGCTATGGATCAAAACAACTCTCAGCTATGGTACAACACTCACACAAAACATCTCTCAGCAATGGATCAAAACAACTCTCAGCTATGGTACAACACTCACACAAAACATCTCTCAGCAATGGATCAAAACAACTCTCAGCTATGGTACAACACTCACACAAAACATCTCTCAGCAATGGTACAACACTCACAGCAAAACAACTCTCGGCTATGGAACAACACTCACAGCAAAACAACTCTCGGCTATGGAACAACACTCACAGCAAAACAACTCTCGGCTATGGATCAAAACAACTCTCAGCTATGGTACAACACTCACACAAAACATCTCTCAGCAATGGATCAAAACATCTCTCAGATATGGTACAACACTCACAACAAAACAACCCTCTGCTGTGGAACAAAACAACTCTCAGCTATGGTACAACACTCACACAAAACAACTCTCGGCTATGGTACCACACTCACACAAAACAACTCTTGGCTATGGTACAACACTCACACAAAACAACTCTCAGCTATGGAACCACACTCACAGCAAAACAACTCTCAGCTATGGAACAACACTCACAACAAAACAACACTCAGCTATGAATCAAAACAACTCTCAGCTATGGTAACAACACTCACAACAAAACAACCCTCGGCTATGGATCAAAACAACTCTCAGCTATGGAACAACACTCACAGCAAAACAACTCTCAGCTATGGAACAACACTCACAGCAAAACAACTCTCGGCTATGGAACAACACTCACAGCAAAACAACTCTCGGCTATGAATCAAAACAACTCTCAGCTATGTAACAACACTCACAACAAAACAACTCTCAGCTATGGAACAACACTCACAGCAAAACAACTCTCAGCTATGGAACAACACTCACAGCAAAACAACTCTCGGCTATGGATCAAAACAACTCTCAGCTATGGTACAACACTCACACAAAACATCTCTCAGCAATGGATCAAAACAACTCTCAGCTATGGAACAACACTCACAGCAAAACAACTCTCAGCTATGGAACAACACTCACAGCAAAACAACTCTCAGCTATGGATCAAAACAACTCTCAGCTATGGTACAACACTCACACAAAACATCTCTCAGCAATGGATCAAAACAACTCTCAGCTATGGTACAACACTCACACAAAACATCTCTCAGCAATGGATCAAAACAACTCTCAGCTATGGTACAACACTCACACAAAACATCTCTCAGCAATGGTACAACACTCACAACAAAACAACTCTCAGCTATGGATCAAAACATCTCTCAGATATGGTACAACACTCACACAAAACAACTCTCAGCTATGGTACAACACTCACAACAAAACAACCCTCTGCTGTGGAACAAAACAACTCTCAGCTATGGTACAACACTCACACAAAACAACTCTCGGCTATGGTACCACACTCACACAAAACAACTCTTGGCTATGGTACAACACTCACACAAAACAACTCTCAGCTATGGAACCACACTCACAGCAAAACAACTCTCAGCTATGGAACAACACTCACAACAAAACAACCCTCGGCTATGGATCAAAACAACTCTCAGCTATGGAACAACACTCTCAGCAAAACAACTCTCAGCTATGGAACACTCACAACAAAACGACCCTCGGCTATGGAACAAAACATCTCTCAGCTATGGAACAACACTCACAACAAAACAACTCTCAGCTATGGTACAACACTCAAAGCAAAACAACCCTCGGCTATGGAACAAAACAACCCTCGGCTTTGGAACAAAACAACTCTCAGCTATGGAAAAAAAGTCACAGCAAAACAATTGTCAGCTATGGAACAACACTCACAGCAAAACAACTCAGCTATGGAACAACACTCACAGCAAAACAACTCTCAGCTATGGAACAACACTCACAACAAAACACCTCTCAGCTATGGTACAACACTCACAACAAAACAACCCTCGGCTATGGAACAAAACATCTCTCAGCTATGGAACAACAGTCACAGCAAAACAACTCTCGGCTATGGTACAACACTCACAACAAAACAACCCTCAGCTATGGAACAACACTCTCAAAACAACTCTCAGCTATGGTACAACACTCACAGCAAAACAACTCTCAGCTATGGAACAACACTCACAGCAAAACAACTCTCAGCTATGGAACAACACTCACAGCAAAACAACTCTCAGCTATGGAACAACACTCACAGCAAAACAACTCTCAGCTATGGAACAACACTCACAGCAAAACAACTCTCAGCTATGGAACAACACTCACAGCAAAACAACACTCAGCTATGGAACAACACTCACAGCAAAACAACTCTCAGCTATGGAACAACACTCACAGCAAAACAACTCTCAGCTATGGAACAACACTCACAGCAAAACAACTCTCAGCTATGGTACAACACTCACACAAAACAACTCTCAGCTATGGAACAACACTCACAGCAAAACAACTCTCAGCTATGGAACAACACTCACAGCAAAACAACTCTCAGCTATGGAACAACACTCACAGCAAAACAACTCTCAGCTATGGTACAACACTCTCACAAAACAACTCTCAGCTATGGAACAACACTCACAGCAAACAACTCTCAGCTATGGAACAACACTCACATCAAAACAACTCTCCAGCTATGGAACAACACTCACAGCAAACAACTCTCAGCTATGGAACAACACTCACAGCAAAACAATGGAACAACACTGCAAAACAACTCTCGGCTATGGTACAACACTCACACAAAACAACTCTCGGCTATGGTACAACACTCACACAAAACAACTCTCGGCTATGGTACAACACTCACACAAAACAACTCTCGGCTATGGTACAACACTCACAGCAAAACAACTCTCGGCTATGGTACAACACTCACAACAAAACAACTCTCAGCTATGGTACAGCACTCACAACAAAACAACTCTCAGCTATGGAACAACACTCACAACAAAACAACTCTCAGCTATGGATCAAAGAACTCTCAGCTATGGAACAACACTCACAGCAAAACAACTCTCAGCTATGGATCAAAACAACAGTCACAACAAAACAACTCTCAGCTATGGAACAACACTCACAACAAAACAACTCTCAGCTTTGGTACAACACTCACAACAAAACAACTCACAGCAATGGAACAACACTCACAGCAAAACAACTCTCGGCTATAGAACAACACTCACAACAAAACAACTCTCAGCTATGGTACAGCACTCACAACAAAACAACTCTCAGCTATGGAACAACACTCACAGCAAAACAACTCTCGGCTATGGATCAAAACAACTCTCAGCTATGGTACAACACTCAAAGCAAAACAACCCTCGGCTATGGAACAAAACAACCCTCGGCTTTGGAACAAAACAACTCTCAGCTATGGAACAGAAGTCACAGCAAAACAACTGTCAGCTATGGAATAACACTCACAGCAAAACAACTCTCAGCTATGGAACAACACTCACAACAAAACAACTCTCAGCTATGGTACAACACTCACACAAAACAACTCTCAGCTATGGAACAACAGTCACAGCAAAACAACTCTCAGCTATGGTACAACACTCACACAAAACAACTCTCAGCTATGGAACAACACTCACAGCAAAACAACTCTCAGCTATGGAACAACACTCACA
>NW_027000173.1:0-127500 GCF_036934945.1 Oncorhynchus masou masou
GTAGCTGGCCTAGTCCCCGGCAGACTGTAGCTGGCCTAGTCCCCGCAGACTGTAGCTGGCCTAGTCCCCGCAGACTGTAGCTGGCCTAGTCCCCCGCAGACTGTAGCTGGCCTAGTCCCCCGCAGACTGGAGCTGGCCTAGTCCCCCGCAGACTGGAGCTGGCCTAGTCCCCGCAGACTGGAGCTGGCCTAGTCCCCGCAGACTGGAGCTGGCATAGTCCCCCGCAGACTGGAGCTGGCATAGTCCCCCGCAGACTGGAGCTGGCATAGTCCCCCGCAGACTGTAGCTGGCATAGTCCCCCGCAGACTGTAGCTGGCATAGTCCCCACAGACTGTAGCTGGCCTAGTCCCCCGCAGACTGTAGCTGGCCTAGTCCCCCGCAGACTGTAGCTGGCCTAGTCCCCGCAGACTGTAGCTGGCCTAGTCCCCCGCAGACTGTAGCTGGCCTAGTCCACCGCAGACTGTAGCTGGCCTAGTCCCCCGCAGACTGTAGCTGGCCTAGTCCCCCGCAGACTGGAGCTGGCCTAGTCCCCCGCAGACTGGAGCTGGCCTAGTCCCCCGCAGACTGGAGCTGGCCTAGTCCCCCGCAGACTGTAGCTGGCCTAGTCCCCCGCAGACTGTAGCTGGCCTAGTCCCCCGCAGACTGTAGCTGGCCTAGTCCCCGCAGACTGTAGCTGGCCTAGTCCACCGCAGACTGTAGCTGGCCTAGTCCCCGCAGACTGTAGCTGGCCTAGTCCCCGCAGACTGTAGCTGGCCTAGTCCCCCGCAGACTGTAGCTGGCCTAGTCCCCGCAGACTGTAGCTGGCCTAGTCCCCGCAGACTGTAGATGGCCTAGTCCCCCGCAGACTGTAGATGGCCTAGTCCCCCGCAGACTGGAGCTGGCCTAGTCCCCGCAGACTGTAGCTGGCCTAGTCCCCCGCAGACTGTAGCTGGCCTAGTCCCCCGCAGACTGTAGCTGGCCTAGTCCCCGCAGACTGTAGCTGGCCTAGTCCCCCGCAGACTGTAGCTGGCCTAGTCCCCGCAGACTGTAGCTGGCCTAGTCCCCCGCAGACTGTAGCTGGCCTAGTCCCCGCAGACTGTAGCTGGCCTAGTCCCCGCAGACTGTAGCTGGCCTAGTCCCCCGCAGACTGGAGCTGGCCTAGTCCCCCGCAGACTGGGGCTGGCCTAGTCCCCCGCAGACTGGGGCTGAACTAGTCCCCGCAGACTGGAGCTGGCATAGTCCCCCGCAGACTGGAGCTGGCATAGTCCCCCGCAGACTGTAGCTGGCATAGTCCCCCGCAGACTGTAGCTGGCCTAGTCCCCCGCAGACTGTAGCTGGCCTAGTCCCCCGCAGACTGTAGCTGGCCTAGTCCCCCGCAGACTGTAGCTGGCCTAGTCCCCCGCAGACTGTAGCTGGCCTAGTCCCCGCAGACTGTAGCTGGCCTAGTCCCCGCAGACTGTAGCTGGCCTAGTCCCCGCAGACTGTAGCTGGCCTAGTCCCCGCAGACTGTAGCTGGCCTAGTCCCCGCAGACTGTAGCTGGCCTAGTCCCCCGCAGACTGTAGCTGGCCTAGTCCCCCGCAGACTGTAGCTGGCCTAGTCCCCCGCAGACTGTGGCTGGCCTAGTCCCCCGCAGACTGTGGCTGGCCTAGTCCCCCGCAGACTGTGGCTGGCCTAGTCCCCCGCAGACTATGGCTGTCCTAGTCCCCCGCAGACTGGAGCTGGCCTAGTCCCCCGCAGACTGGAGCTGGCCTAGTCCCCCGCAGACTGGAGCTGGCCTAGTCCCCCGCAGACTGGAGCTGGCCTAGTCCCCCGCAGACTGGAGCTGGCCTAGTCCCCGCAGACTGGAGCTGGCCTAGTCCCCGCAGACTGGAGCTGGCCTAGTCCCCGCAGACTGGAGCTGGCCTAGTCCCCGCAGACTGGAGCTGGCCTAGTCCCCGCAGACTGGAGCTGGCCTAGTCCCCGCAGACTGGAGCTGGCCTAGTCCCCCGCAGACTGGAGCTGGCCTAGTCCCCCCGCAGACTGGAGCTGGCCTAGTCCCCCCGCAGACTGGAGCTGGCCTAGTCCCCCGCAGACTGGAGCTGGCCTAGTCCCCCGCAGACTGGAGCTGGCCTAGTCCCCGCAGACTGGAGCTGGCCTAGTCCCCGCAGACTGGAGCTGGCCTAGTCCCCGCAGACTGGAGCTGGCCTAGTCCCCCGCAGACTGGAGCTGGCCTAGTCCCCGCAGACTGGAGCTGGCCTAGTCCCCGCAGACTGGAGCTGGCCTAGTCCCCGCAGACTGGAGCTGGCCTAGTCCCCCGCAGACTGGAGCTGGCCTAGTCCCCGCAGACTGGAGCTGGCCTAGTCCCCCGCAGACTGGAGCTGGCCTAGTCCCCGCAGACTGGAGCTGGCCTAGTCCCCGCAGACTGGAGCTGGCCTAGTCCCCGCAGACTGGAGCTGGCCTAGTCCCCGCAGACTGGAGCTGGCCTAGTCCCCGCAGACTGGAGCTGGCCTAGTCCCCGCAGACTGGAGCTGGCCTAGTCCCCCGCAGACTGGAGCTGGCCTAGTCCCCCGCAGACTGGAGCTGGCCTAGTCCCCGCAGACTGGAGCTGGCCTAGTCCCCCGCAGACTGGAGCTGGCCTAGTCCCCCGCAGAATGGAGCTGGCCTAGTCCCCCGCAGACTGGAGCTGGCCTAGTCCCCGCAGACTGGAGCTGGCCTAGTCCCCCGCAGACTGGAGCTGGCCTCGTCCCCCGCAGACTGGAGCTGGCCTAGTCCCCGCAGACTGGAGCTGGCCTAGTCCCCGCAGACTGGAGCTGGCCTAGTCCCCCGCAGACTGGAGCTGGCCTAGTCCCCCGCAGACTGGAGCTGGCCTAGTCCCCCGCAGACTGGAGCTGGCCTAGTCCCCCGCAGACTGGAGCTGGCCTAGTCCCCGCAGACTGGAGCTGGCCTAGTCCCCGCAGACTGGAGCTGACCTAGTCCCCCGCAGACTGGAGCTGGCCTAGTCCCCCGCAGACTGTAGCTGGCCTAGTCTCCCGCAGACTGGAGCTGGCCTAGTCCCCCGCAGACTGGAGCTGGCCTAGTCCCCCGCAGACTGTAGCTGGCATAGTCCCCCGTAGACTGTAGCTGGCCTAGTCCCCCCGCAGACTGTAGCTGGCCTAGTCCCCCCGCAGACTGTAGCTGGCCTAGTCCCCCCGCAGACTGTAGCTGGCCTAGTCCCCCCGCAGACTGTAGCTGGCCTAGTCCCCCCGCAGACTGTAGCTGGCCTAGTCCCCCGCAGACTGTAGCTGGCCTAGTCCCCCGCAGACTGTAGCTGGCCTAGTCCCCCGCAGACTGTAGCTGGCCTCGTCCCCGCAGACTGTAGCTGGCCTAGTCCCCCGCAGACTGTAGCTGGCCTAGTCCCCCGCAGACTGTAGCTGGCCTAGTCCCCCGCAGACTGTAGCTGGCCTAGTCCCCCGCAGACTGTAGCTGGCCTAGTCCCCCGCAGACTGTAGCTGGCCTAGTCCCCCGCAGACTGGAGCTGGCCTAGTCCCCCGCAGACTGGAGCTGGCCTAGTCCCCCGCAGACTGGAGCTGGCCTAGTCCCCCGCAGACTGGAGCTGGCCTAGTCCCCGCAGACTGGAGCTGGCCTAGTCCCCGCAGACTGGAGCTGGCCTAGTCCCCCGCAGACTGGAGCTGGCCTAGTCCCCGCAGACTGGAGCTGGCCTAGTCCCCGCAGACTGGAGCTGGCCTAGTCCCCGCAGACTGGAGCTGGCCTAGTCCCCGCAGACTGGAGCTGGCCTAGTCCCCGCAGACTGGAGCTGGCCTAGTCCCCCGCAGACTGGAGCTGGCCTAGTCCCCCGCAGACTGGAGCTGGCCTAGTCCCCGCAGACTGGAGCTGGCCTAGTCCCCGCAGACTGGAGCTGGCCTAGTCCCCGCAGACTGGAGCTGGCCTAGTCCCCGCAGACTGGAGCTGGCCTAGTCCCCCGCAGACTGGAGCTGGCCTAGTCCCCGCAGACTGGAGCTGGCCTAGTCCCCCGCAGACTGGAGCTGGCCTAGTCCCCCGCAGACTGGAGCTGGCCTAGTCCCCCGCAGACTGGAGCTGGCCTAGTCCCCCGCAGACTGGAGCTGGCCTAGTCCCCCGCAGACTGGAGCTGGCCTAGTCCCCCGCAGACTGGAGCTGGCCTAGTCCCCGCAGACTGGAGCTGGCCTAGTCCCCCGCAGACTGGAGCTGGCCTAGTCCCCGCAGACTGGAGCTGGCCTAGTCCCCCGCAGACTGGAGCTGGCCTAGTCCCCGCAGACTGGAGCTGGCCTAGTCCCCCGCAGACTGGAGCTGGCCTAGTCCCCCGCAGACTGGAGCTGGCCTAGTCCCCGCAGACTGGAGCTGGCCTAGTCCCCCGCAGACTGGAGCTGGCCTAGTCCCCGCAGACTGGAGCTGGCCTAGTCCCCCGCAGACTGTAGCTGGCCTAGTCCCCGCAGACTGTAGCTGGCCTAGTCCCCCGCAGACTGTAGCTGGCCTAGTCCCCGCAGACTGTAGCTGGCCTAGTCCCCCGCAGACTGTAGCTGGCCTAGTCCCCGCAGACTGTGGCTGGCCTAGTCCCCGCAGACTGTGGCTGGCCTAGTCCCCGCAGACTGTGGCTGGCCTAGTCCCCCGCAGACTGTGGCTGGCCTAGTCCCCCGCAGACTATGGCTGGCCTAGTCCCCCCGCAGACTATGGCTGTCCTAGTCCCCGCAGACTGGAGCTGGCCTAGTCCCCGCAGACTGGAGCTGGCCTAGTCCCCCGCAGACTGGAGCTGGCCTAGTCCCCGCAGACTGGAGCTGGCCTAGTCCCCCGCAGACTGGAGCTGGCCTAGTCCCCCGCAGACTGGAGCTGGCCTAGTCCCCGCAGACTGGAGCTGGCCTAGTCCCCGCAGACTGGAGCTGGCCTAGTCCCCCGCAGACTGGAGCTGGCCTAGTCCCCCGCAGACTGGAGCTGGCCTAGTCCCCCGCAGACTGGAGCTGGCCTAGTCCCCCGCAGACTGGAGCTGGCCTAGTCCCCGCAGACTGGAGCTGGCCTAGTCCCCCGCAGACTGGAGCTGGCCTAGTCCCCCGCAGACTGGAGCTGGCCTAGTCCCCGCAGACTGGAGCTGGCCTAGTCCCCCGCAGACTGGAGCTGGCCTAGTCCCCGCAGACTGGAGCTGGCCTAGTCCCCCGCAGACTGGAGCTGGCCTAGTCCCCGCAGACTGGAGCTGGCCTAGTCCCCGCAGACTGGAGCTGGCCTAGTCCCCCGCAGACTGGAGCTGGCCTAGTCCCCCGCAGACTGGAGCTGGCCTAGTCCCCCGCAGACTGGAGCTGGCCTAGTCCCCGCAGACTGGAGCTGGCCTAGTCCCCGCAGACTGGAGCTGGCCTAGTCCCCGCAGACTGGAGCTGGCCTAGTCCCCGCAGACTGGAGCTGGCCTAGTCCCCGCAGACTGGAGCTGGCCTAGTCCCCCGCAGACTGGAGCTGGCCTAGTCCCCCGCAGACTGGAGCTGGCCTAGTCCCCCGCAGACTGGAGCTGGCCTAGTCCCCGCAGACTGGAGCTGGCCTAGTCCCCCGCAGACTGGAGCTGGCCTAGTCCCCGCAGACTGGAGCTGGCCTAGTCCCCCCGCAGACTGGAGCTGGCCTAGTCCCCGCAGACTGGAGCTGGCCTAGTCCCCCGCAGACTGGAGCTGGCCTAGTCCCCCGCAGACTGGAGCTGGCCTAGTCCCCGCAGACTGGAGCTGGCCTAGTCCCCCGCAGACTGGAGCTGGCCTAGTCCCCCGCAGACTGGAGCTGGCCTAGTCCCCCGCAGACTGGAGCTGGCCTAGTCCCCGCAGACTGGAGCTGGCCTAGTCCCCCGCAGACTGGAGCTGGCCTAGTCCCCGCAGACTGGAGCTGGCCTAGTCCCCCGCAGACTGGAGCTGGCCTAGTCCCCCGCAGACTGGAGCTGGCCTAGTCCCCCGCAGACTGGAGCTGGCCTAGTCCCCGCAGACTGGAGCTGGCCTAGTCCCCGCAGACTGGAGCTGGCCTAGTCCCCCGCAGACTGGAGCTGGCCTAGTCCCCCGCAGACTGGAGCTGGCCTAGTCCCCGCAGACTGGAGCTGGCCTAGTCCCCGCAGACTGGAGCTGGCCTAGTCCCCGCAGACTGGAGCTGGCCTAGTCCCCGCAGACTGGAGCTGGCCTAGTCCCCGCAGACTGGAGCTGGCCTAGTCCCCGCAGACTGGAGCTGGCCTAGTCCCCCGCAGACTGGAGCTGGCCTAGTCCCCCGCAGACTGGAGCTGGCCTCGTCCCCCGCAGACTGGAGCTGGCCTCGTCCCCGCAGACTGGAGCTGGCCTAGTCCCCGCAGACTGGAGCTGGCCTAGTCCCCGCAGACTGGAGCTGGCCTAGTCCCCCGCAGACTGGAGATGGCCTAGTCCCCGCAGACTGGAGCTGGCCTAGTCCCCCGCAGACTGGAGCTGGCCTAGTCCCCGCAGACTGTAGCTGGCCTAGTCCCCCGCAGACTGGAGCTGGCCTAGTCCCCGCAGACTGGAGCTGGCCTAGTCCCCCGCAGACTGGAGCTGGCCTAGTCCCCCGCAGACTGTAGCTGGCCTAGTCTCCCGCAGACTGGAGCTGGCCTAGTCCCCCGCAGACTGGAGCTGGCCTAGTCCCCCGCAGACTGGAGCTGGCCTAGTCCCCCGTAGACTGTAGCTGGCATAGTCCCCCGTAGACTGTAGCTGGCCTAGTCCCCCCGCAGACTGTAGCTGGCCTAGTCCCCCGCAGACTGTAGCTGGCCTAGTCCCCCCGCAGACTGTAGCTGGCCTAGTCCCCCCGCAGACTGTAGCTGGCCTAGTTCCCCCGCAGACTGTAGCTGGCCTAGTCCCCCGCAGACTGTAGCTGGCCTAGTCCCCCGCAGACTGTAGCTGGCCTAGTCCCCCGCAGACTGTAGCTGGCCTCGTCCCCGCAGACTGTAGCTGGCCTAGTCCCCCGCAGACTGTAGCTGGCCTCGTCCCCGCAGACTGTAGCTGGCCTAGTCCCCCGCAGACTGTAGCTGGCCTAGTCCCCGCAGACTGTAGCTGGCCTAGTCCCCCGCAGACTGTAGCTGGCCTAGTCCCCCGCAGACTGTAGCTGGCCTAGTCCCCGCAGACTGTAGCTGGCCTAGTCCCCCGCAGACTGGAGCTGGCCTAGTCCCCGCAGACTGGAGCTGGCCTAGTCCCCCGCAGACTGGAGCTGGCCTAGTCCCCCGCAGACTGGAGCTGGCCTAGTCCCCCGCAGACTGGAGCTGGCCTAGTCCCCCGCAGACTGGAGCTGGCCTAGTCCCCCGCAGACTGGAGCTGGCCTAGTCCCCCGCAGACTGGAGCTGGCCTAGTCCCCCGCAGACTGGAGCTGGCCTAGTCCCCGCAGACTGGAGCTGGCCTAGTCCCCGCAGACTGGAGCTGGCCTAGTCCCCGCAGACTGGAGCTGGCCTAGTCCCCCGCAGACTGGAGCTGGCCTAGTCCCCCGCAGACTGGAGCTGGCCTAGTCCCCGCAGACTGGAGCTGGCCTAGTCCCCCGCAGACTGGAGCTGGCCTAGTCCCCGCAGACTGGAGCTGGCCTAGTCCCCCGCAGACTGGAGCTGGCCTAGTCCCCCGCAGACTGGAGCTGGCCTAGTCCCCCGCAGACTGGAGCTGGCCTAGTCCCCCGCAGACTGGAGCTGGCCTAGTCCCCCGCAGACTGGAGCTGGCCTAGTCCCCGCAGACTGGAGCTGGCCTAGTCCCCGCAGACTGGAGCTGGCCTAGTCCCCCGCAGACTGGAGCTGGCCTAGTCCCCCGCAGACTGGAGCTGGCCTAGTCCCCGCAGACTGGAGCTGGCCTAGTCCCCGCAGACTGGAGCTGGCCTAGTCCCCCGCAGACTGGAGCTGGCCTAGTCCCCCGCAGACTGGAGCTGGCCTAGTCCCCCGCAGACTGGAGCTGGCCTAGTCCCCCGCAGACTGGAGCTGGCCTAGTCCCCCGCAGACTGGAGCTGGCCTAGTCCCCGCAGACTGGAGCTGGCCTAGTCCCCGCAGACTGGAGCTGGCCTAGTCCCCCGCAGAATGGAGCTGGCCTAGTCCCCCGCAGACTGGAGCTGGCCTAGTCCCCCGCAGACTGGAGCTGGCCTAGTCCCCCGCAGACTGGAGCTGGCCTAGTCCCCCGCAGACTGGAGCTGGCCTAGTCCCCGCAGACTGGAGCTGGCCTAGTCCCCCGCAGACTGGAGCTGGCCTAGTCCCCCGCAGACTGGAGCTGGCCTAGTCCCCCGCAGACTGGAGCTGGCCTAGTCCCCCGCAGACTGGAGATGGCCTAGTCCCCGCAGACTGGAGCTGGCCTAGTCCCCCGCAGACTGGAGCTGGCCTAGTCCCCGCAGACTGGAGCTGGCCTAGTCCCCCGCAGACTGGAGCTGACCTAGTCCCCCGCAGACTGGAGCTGGCCTAGTCCCCCGCAGACTGTAGCTGGCCTAGTCTCCCGCAGACTGTAGCTGGCCTAGTCCCCCGCAGACTGGAGCTGGCCTAGTCCCCCGTAGACTGTAGCTGGCATAGTCCCCCGTAGACTGTAGCTGGCCTAGTCCCCCCGCAGACTGTAGCTGGCCTAGTCCCCCGCAGACTGTAGCTGGCCTAGTCCCCCCGCAGACTGTAGCTGGCCTAGTCCCCCGCAGACTGTAGCTGGCCTAGTCCCCCCGCAGACTGTAGCTGGCCTAGTCCCCCCGCAGACTGTAGCTGGCCTAGTCCCCCGCAGACTGTAGCTGGCCTCATCCCCCGCAGACTGTAGCTGGCCTAGTCCCCGCAGACTGTAGCTGGCCTAGTCCCCCGCAGACTGTAGCTGGCCTAGTCCCCGCAGACTGTAGCTGGCCTAGTCCCCGCAGACTGTAGCTGGCCTAGTCCCCCGCAGACTGTAGCTGGCCTAGTCCCCCTGCAGACTGTAGCTGGCCTAGTCCCCCGCAGACTGTAGCTGACCTAGTCCCCCGCAGACTGTAGCTGGCCTAGTCCCCCGCAGACTGTAGCTGACCTAGTCCCCCGCAGACTGTAGCTGACCTAGTCCCCCGCAGACTGTAGCTGGCCTAGTCCCCCGCAGACTGTAGCTGACCTAGTCCCCCGCAGAATGTAGCTATCCCTCTAGCTGTGTGTGTGTAGCGTCTTTCAAATCCTTCATTAAACGTAACTTTATTAAAAGACCCAGTGCAGTTCATTTATTTGAGTTTTTCCTGCGCTTTATATATATTTCCACACAGGTTGGAAAAATACTGTGAAATTGTTAAAATAATTATAATGCTCTTTTACCACAAGAGCCTTTTGAAAAGATCACCTGAAAAATCAGCCTGTTTGGTGGGAGGGAGTTTTGGCCTTCCATGGTGACATCACTATGGGGTAAATGAGTTAATAGACCAATAAGAAAAGACAGTTCAAAACCTCAGCCAATAACAGTTAGTTTTCCCACCCACAACTCAAAACACTCCCACACAGCCCGAGCAAAATTCTTGCTTGTGAAATTGCTCTTTGCTAAGAAGCTATTAAATACTTAATTGTTACCCAGAAATGATTAGACATCGAGATTAAAACATCTGCATTGGATCTTCAAACCAAATGGATGAGATCAAACTTCCATTGTCGGCATTTAAAAGGGCTCAATGTAGGGGGTGAACCCCATAGAAATAGCATTATTAGAACAGGTACCCTCAACTGAGAGGCTAATTACCCAATCTAGTAATTATATTTGTATGGTTAATCCTGTGTGTCTCATAGCTTCAGAATGTAGTGAAACCGAGGCTAACCATGTAGGGCAGCTGGCAGGGCCGAGAGACGAGCCCAGAGCAGAGAAGAGCTTTGAACTCTTCACCTGAGCAGGGGGGATATACTGTAGAAATGGAGCTCAGCATTTCACTGAGCATCATAAATTACACAATTGTGTCCCAAATGACACCCTATACCCTATATAGTACACTACTTTCAACCTGAGCCCTATGGCACCCTATGGGCCCTGGTTAAAAGTAGGGCACTGTATAGGGAATAGGGTGTTATCTGAGACATAACCACAGGCTCTGTGCTGGCTTCTAAAGTCTAATAAATAAAACTAAAACATGGAGTGTCACTTTAGTTGATAATGAATAACAGCAGACCTCGTCAAAGAGCACCTTGAATAATCCCACTGCATTTTTCATGAACTTGACTGTTTCCCCTCCTCTTACTAGCTCTGACTCGGCTGAAAGCTACTTTACTGAGGAACAGTGTATTTACTATGACTGAGATATGTGGATGGAAATGCCACCATTGTAATAAGTGTCTGTGAAGCATATTCTTATCCTTCTACAGAGGAGGGAGTTGGGGGAGGAGAGGAAGACATGGATGGAAGAGGGATGGAAGGGGTGGGGGAGGAGAGGAAGACATGGATGGAAGAGGGATGGAAGGCGTTGGGGAGGAGAGGAAGACATGGATGGAAGAGGGATGGAAGGGGTTGGGGAGGAGAGGAAGACATGGATGGAAGAGGGATGGAAGGGGTTGGGGAGGAGAGGAAGACATGGATGGAAGAGGGATGGAAGGGGTTGGGGAGGAGAGGAAGACATGGATGGAAGAGGGATGGAAGGAGGAGAAAAAAGGGAGAGAAATGTGGGACAGAAGAGAACTTGGAGAGGGAAATGAGAGAGAAGAGAGGAAGAAGAGGGAGAGGAGAGAGAAGAGGGAGAGAAGAGGGAGAGAAGAGAGGGAGAAGAGAGGGAGAAGAGGGAGAAGAGGGAGAAGAGGGAGAAGAGGGAGAGAAGAGGGAGAAGAGAGAGAAGAGGGAGAACCTGGGGAGGAGGAGAAGAGGGAGAGAAGAGGGAGAGAAGAGAGAGAGAAGAGAGAGAGAAGAGAGAGAGAAGAGGGAGAACCTGGGCATGAGGAGAAGAGAGGAGGGTGAGAAGAGAGGAGGGAGAAAAGAGAGGAGGGAGAGAAGAGAGGGAGAACCTGAGGAGGAGGAGAAGAAAGCCAGGGGAGGGAGAGAGAAGAAGAAAGAAGATGTGGGAGCGAGCGCAGGAGAGAGTTGGGAGGAGGGAAAGAAAGAAGATAGAAAGAGATGGAGTGTGAGGCGTGTGTGAGTGGGAGGAAGGGAGAGTGACGGGATGATTAGACCAAGCCGAGGAGGGGAATGAGTGTGTGGGGGTGGAGGAACCACAGTCTCCTTTGGCACAGGGAATACACACACGAACGTCTCACACACTATATAGTCACACACACACACACCAGTCAAAGTCACATTATTCTATGATTTATCATATATTAATTTTTTAGCTGAGGACTATAGTTTATATGATGATATATTGTTAATGTAATGAAACCTGTACGGAATCAACCTGTGGAATATCTGATGTTCTGATAAAATGGCATGACAGAACATCATCTCAAAGACAAATACACGCTTTAAGCATAATGACAGAACATTATCTCAAAGACAAATACACGCTTTAAGCATAATGACAGAACATTATCTCTGAAAGCAGTCTAAGTACACGATTCAAGCATAATGAGAGACAGAGAGAGACACAGAGAGAGGAGAGAGACACAGAGAGAGGAGAGAGACACACACAGACAGAGAGAGAGACAGAAAGAGAGAGACAGAGAGAGAGACACAGAGAGAGAGAGACACAGAGAGAGAGAGACACAGAGAGAGAGAGGAGAGACAGAGACAGAGAGAGGAGAGAGAGACAGAGAGAGGAGAGACAGAGACAGAGAGAGGAGAGACAGAGACAGAGAGAGGAGACAGAGAGAGGAGACAGAGAGAGAGAGGAGAGACAGAGAGAGGAGAGACAGAGACAGAGAGACAGAGAGAGGAGAGAGGAGACAGAGGAGAGACAGAGGAGAGAGACAGAGAGAGGAGAGACAGAGACAGAGAGACAGAGAGAGGAGAGAGGAGACAGAGAGGAGAGACAGAGAGAGGAGAGACAGAGACAGAGAGACAGAGAGAGGAGAGAGGAGAGACAGAGAGACAGAGAGAGGAGAGAGAGGAGAGACAGAGAGAGGAGAGACAGAGACAGAGAGACAGAGAGAGGAGAGAGGAGACAGAGAGGAGAGACAGAGGAGAGACAGAGAGAGGAGAGACAGAGAGACAGAGAGAGGAGAGACAGAGAGACAGAGAGAGGAGAGAGAGAAAGGATGACAGTAAAAGCTGCCTCATCTCAGATGTGTAGGTGGAACCATTTACAGTCGGTCTCATAATGAACCCAACGGCTTTAACAGACTAACAGCCACTAAACACACACTGAAAAATACAGATCACCCCCAGGCAGTCGACGTACCACAGCGTAACACACACATACACACCTGGACACACACCAGACACAGACACTCCAGAGTGAAGAACAAACATGCTGTTACAGGCCTTGTTGATGCTCCCCTGTAGCAGTGGAACAGGAAACACCTAGCATGAGGAGCCTCACCTCTGACTGTGGGCGTCTCCCTAGAGAGAAAGAGCTACAACAACAGGGGAAAGTGGGTGTGGTCTACCTAGAGAGAGAGCTCCAACGACAGGAGAAAGTGGGTGTGGTCTACCTGGAGAGGGAGGGAGAGATACAGCTACAGGGGAACATGGGTGTAGTCTACCTAGAGAGAGGGAGGTGAGGGAGAGCTACAGCTACAGGGGAAAGTGGGTGTGGTCTACCTAGAGAGAGCTACAACTACAGGAGAAAGTGGGTGTGGTCTACCTAAAGAGAGCTACAACTACAGGAGAACGTGGCTGTGGTCTATCTAGAGAGGGAGGGAGAAATACAACTACAAGAGAAAGTGGGTGTGGTCTACCTAGAGAGAGCTACAACTACAGAAGAAAATATGGTCTACCTCGAGAGGGAGAAATTCAACTACAGGAGAAAGTGGGTATGGTGTACCTAGAGAGGGAGAACTACAACTACAGGGGAAAGTGGGTGTGGTCTACCTGGAGAGGGAGAGCTACAACTACAGGAGAAAGTGGGTGTGGTCTACCTAGAGAGAGCTACATCTACAGGGGAAAGTGGGTGTGGTCTACCTAGAGAGAGCTAGAACTACAAGAGAAAGTGGGTGTGGTCTACCTAAAGAGAGCTTCAACTACAGGGGGAAGTGGGTGTGGTCTACCTAAAGAGAGCTACAACTACAGGAGAACGTGGGTGTGGTCTATCTAGAGAGGGACGGCAGGGTAGCCTAGTGGTTAGAGCGTTGGACTAGTAACCGGAAGGTTGCAAGTTCAAACCCCCGAGGTACAAATCTGTCGTTCTGCCCTGAACATGTAGTTAACCCACTGTTCCCAGGCCGTCATTGAAAATAAGAATTTGTTCTTAACTGACTTGCCTGGTTAAATAAAGATAAAAAATAAGGGAGGGAGAGATACAACTATAAGAGAAAGTGGGTATGGTCTACCTAGAGAGAGCTACAACTACAGAAGAAAATATGGTCTACCTCGAGAGGGAGAGATTCAACTACAGGAGAAAGTGGGTATGGTGTACCTAGAGAGGGAGAACTACAACTACAGGGGAAAGTGGGTGTGGTCTACCTAGAGAGAGGGAGAGATTAAACAACAAGAGAAAGTGGGTGTGGTCTACCTAAAGAGAGAGAATAACAACGACAGGAGAAAGTGGGTGTGGTGTACCTAAAGAGAGAGAATAACAACTACAGGGGAAAGTGGGTGTGGTCTACCTAAAGAGAGAGAATAACAACTACAGGGGGAAGTGGGTGTGGTCTACCTAAAGAGAGAGAATAACAACTACAGGGGAAAGTGGGTGTGGTCTACCTAGAGAAAGAGAATAACAACGACAGGGGAAAGTGGGTGTGGTCTACCTAAAGAGAGAGAATAACAACGACAGGGGAAAGTGGGTGTGGTCTACCTAGAGAAAGAGAATAACAACGACAGGGGAAAGTGGGTGTGGTCTACCTAAAGAGAGAGAATAACAACGACAGGGGAAAGTGGGTGTGGTCTACCTAAAGAGAGAGAATAACAACGACAGGGGAAAGTGGGTGTGGTCTACCTAAAGAGAGAGAATAACAACGACAGGGGAAAGTGGGTGTGGTCTACCTAAAGAGAGAGAATAACAACGACAGGGGAAAGTGGGTGTGGTCTACCTAAAGAGAGAGAATAACAACTACAGGGGAAAGTGGGTGTGGTCTACCTAAAGAGAGAGAATAACAACTACAGGGGAAAGTGGGTGTGGTCTACACGTAGTATGGAAGAGTAGAAATTGGAACAACAGTTACGTAGTGTTATTATCAAAAACATGTTGATGTGTTGGAATTATTCACACTGATTTCGCACGCGCACGCACGCACGCACAGGATTGAATAATTTCAAATATATAGTTTAATCTGTTGAGAAAACCTATGGAGAAGAGGGGGATGGGTTTGACACACATAGCTATCCTGGAGACAGACACACCTCTATGGGACAGACACACCTCTATGGGACAGACACACCTCTATGGGACAGACACACCTCTATGGCACAGACACACCTCTATGGGACATGTGTTCCTGTAGAGGGTCTGAGCTGGGTAAATGGTATGAGATATGGTCTGATTCCCACACATGTTAACACCTTGAAATCAATGGGAAACCTCTCAGGGCTCAGGGCTGTGTGTGGGGTGTGGAAAATCCCACAGCACCCCCCTCCCTCCCTCCTTACCCTCCCCCACAAAAACATACCTTTCATGAACTAACACTCCCACTTTCCCCCACTAGAGCTGACTGTACTGATAGCTACTGAGGGAGATGTACTTCCTATGACAGATATGTGGTTGTCTCACCTCGCCCTCTCCAGAAGATGAACTAACTGTACGTCTCTCTGGATAAGAGCGTCTGCTAAATGACTAACGTGTAAATGTAAAATGAAAAGCGCTTTTTACTGAATAAAACATCCACACATCACTTTCATGTCTTTCCCTCTGGCTGACTGATTAGCTCAGGGAAGCCCAAACTACATTGCACTACACCTTACAGAACACCCCCCCCCCCCAGCTGTCCTACTACAGAACACCCCCCCCAAGCTGTCCTACTACAGAACACCCCCCCAGCTGTCCTACTACAGAACACCCCCCCCAAGCTGTCCTACTACAGAACACCCCCCCAGCTGTCCTACTACAGAACACCCCCCCCCAGCTGTCCTACTACAGAACACCCCCCAGCTGTCCTACTACAGAACACCCCCAGCTGTTCTACTACCTACTACATAACACCCCCCCCCAGCTGTCCTACTACATAACTCCCCCCAGCTGTCCTACTACAGAACCCCCCCCCCCCAGCTGTCCAACTACAGAACACCCCCCCCCCGCAGCTGTCCTACTACAGAACACCCCCCAGCTGTCCTACTACAGAACACCCCCCCCAGCTGTCCTACTACAGAACACCCCCCAGCTGTCCTACTGCATAACATCCCCCCAGCTGTCCTACTACAGAGCCCCCCCCCAGCTGTCCTACTACAGTACCCCCCGCAGCTGTCCTACTACAGAACCCCCCCACAGCTGTCCTACTACAGAACACCCCCCACAGCTGTCCTACTACAGAACACCCCCCACAGCTGTCCTACTACAGAACCCCCCCACAGCTGTCCTACTACAGAACACCCCCCCACAGCTGTCCTACTACACCCCGCAGAGCAGAGCCATGAAAACCTGTCAGAATAAACAGCTTGTTGTTCATGGATCAAGGAGAGGAGAATCCTATCACAGAGACTGATGTCTTCACAGACACTGATGTCCCCAGAGTGGAGATAAAACATCAGGACCGCCAGCTGTTGCCACGGCAACTATTGTATCTGAGCAGCTCCTGTCAACTTGTGGATTTGTAGACCTTTATAAATGGACCAGGACACAAGGAAGGACACACACACACACACACACACACACACACACACACACACACACACACACACACACACACACACACACACACACCTATACATCCCCTCTGAGCTGAAACCAATCCACTTTTAAGTGGAACTGAATCAAATCCACCAAACTGCTGTCTGTCACAAAATGAAATGACTTTTTGAAATCTAATTTGCAGAAGACGTCGCCTCTCGTTCTGTCTCTCTCTCCTTTCTCTGCATCTCTTCTATATCCTCATCATACATCGGTCTCCTCCACGTTGACAAGGTGCGAGTTGAAAATGGCACCTCATTACCCATAGGGCCCTGGTCAACAGTGACATCCTATGTCCAGTTAAGGGTTTCTGCTTGTATTAGAGGTCGGCTGATTCATCTGAATGGACGATTAATTAGGGTCGATTTCAAGTTCATAACAATCAGTAATCTGAATTTTGGACGCCGATTACATTGCCCTCCACGAGGAGACAGCATGGCAGGCTGACTACCTGTTACATGAGTGCAGCCCTCCACGAGGAGACTGCGTGGCAGGCTGACTACCTGTTACATGAGTGCAGCCCTCCACGAGGAGACTGCGTGGCAGGCTGACTACCTGTTACGTGAGTGCAGCCCTCCACGAGGAGACTGCGTGGCAGGCTGACTACCTGTTACATGAGTGCAGCCCTCCACGAGGAGACTGCATGGCAGGCTGACCACCTGTTACATGAGTGCAGCCCTCCACGAGGAGACTGCGTGGCAGGCTGACCACCTGTTACATGAGTGCAGCACTCCACGAGGAGACTGCATGGCAGGCTGACTACCTGTTACATGAGTGCAGCACTCCACGAGGAGACTGCGTGGCAGGCTGACCACCTGTTACATGAGTGCAGCCCTCCACGAGGAGACTGCGTGGCAGGCTGACTACCTGTTACATGAGTGCAGCACTCCACGAGGAGACTGCGTGGCAGGCTGACCACCTGTTACATGAGTGCAGCCCTCCACGAGGAGACTGCATGGCAGGCTGACCACCTGTTACATGAGTGCAGCAAGGAGACAAGGTCAGGTGCTAGCTAGCATTAAACGTATCTTATAAAAAAAACTCTTATTAACATAATCACTAGTTAACTACACATGGTTGATGATATTACTAGTTTATCTAGTTTGTCCTGCGTTGCATATAATCGATGCAGTGCCTGGCAATTTATCATCGAATCACAGCCTACTTCGCCAAACGGGTGATGATTTAATAAGAGCATTCTCAAAAAAAGAACGAACGGTCATTAAACCAATGTACCTAACCATTAACATCAATGACTTTCTTAAAATCAACACAAGTATAAATTTTAAACCTGCATATTTAGTTACAAGAAATGCATGTTAGCAGGCAATATTAAACTAGGGAAATTGTGTCACTTCTCTTGCGTTCAGTGCAAGGAGAGTCAGGGTATATGCAGCGGTTTGGGCCACCTGGCTCGTTGCGTTCAGTGCAAGGAGAGTCAGGGTATATGCAACAGTTTGGGCAGCCTGGCTCGTTGCGTTCAGTGCAAGGAGAGTCAGGGTACATGCAACAGTTTGGGCAGCCTGGCTCGTTGCGAACTGTGTTTCTTCCTAACTAAGAGCGTCATTAATTTGCCAGAATTGTACATAATTATGACATAACATTGAAGTTTGTGTAATGTAACAGCAATATTTAGACTTATCGATGCCACCCGTTAGATAAAATACGGAACGGTTCTGTATTTCACTGAAAAAAATAAACATTTGTTTTCGAAATGATAGCTTCCGGATTTGACCATATTAATGACCAAAAGCTAAATCTGTGCGTTTATTATAATTACGTCTATGATTTGATAGAGCAGTCTGACTGAGTGGTGGTAGGCAGCAGCAGGCTCGTAAGCATTCACTCAAACAGTACTTTACTGCGTTTGCCAGCAGCTCTTCGCTGTGCTTCAAGCATTAAGCTGTTTATGACTTCAAGCCTATCAACTCCCGAGATTAGGCTGGCAATACTATAGTGCCTATAAGAACATCCAATAGTCAAAGGTATATAAAATACAAATGGTATAGAGAGAAATAGTCCTATAAATACTAAATTAACTACAACCTAAAACTTCTTACCTGGGAATATTGATGTTAAAAGGAACCACCAGCTTCTATATGTTTTCATGTTCTGAGCAAGGAACTGAAATGTAAGCTATTTTTACATGGCACATATTGCACTTTTACTTTCTTCTCCAACACATTGTTTTTGCATTATTTAAAACAAATTGAACATGTTTCATTATTTATTTGAGCCTAAATTGATTTTATCTATTATATTAAGTTAAAATAAAAGTGTTAATTCAGTATTGTTGTTATTGTCATTATTACAAATATATATATATATATATTAATAATAAATAAAACGCCTGATTCACCGGTATTGGCATTTTTTTGGTCCTCCAATAATCAGTATCTGCTTTGAAAAATCACAAATCGGTCGACCTCCAGCTCTGATCTATATTGATATTATTTTATGATGATATCATCTATCATTCCATATTTGTCAAATGACTGCGTCGGTCGGGCACTTTCTCCCTGCGTCGGTCGGGCACTTTCTCCCTGCGTCGGTCGGGCACTTTCTCCCTGCTTCGGTCGGGCACTTTCTCCCTGCTTCGGTCGGGCACTTTCTCCCTGCGTCGGTCGGGCACTTTCTCCCTGCGTCGGTCGGGCACTTTCTCCCTGCGTCGGTCGGGCACTTTCTCCCTGCGTCGGTCGGGCACTTTCTCCCTGCGTCGGTCGGGCACTTTCTCCCTGCGTTGGTCGGGCACTTTCTCCCTGCGTTGGTCGGGCACTTTCTCCCTGCGTTGGTCGGGCACTTTCTCCCTGTGTTGGTCACTTTCTCCCTTTTTAAAATTCTTTATAATCAGAATATGGACTAAATTCAATGGATGTTAATCAACAAAGAAATAAGAAGATGTTGAAGGCTGTAGGTGCAGATGACTGAACGGCCCATGTGTCTGTAGGAGTACTGACGAGAAGGCACACAAAGGTATGTACAATTGGTATTGGTTTGTCACAATGTAATGCAGATCACATGTAGGTTATCATTACATTTGTATGAATGGTTTCTCTAAAACCTTCTAGCAGCAGTCCTCTTCCTCCTCTCTGACCTCTTCAACGAAGATCCCAGAGGTTTCTACGTTACGGACAAGATGTGTGTATGAAAACCAGTCAAAAGTGAACAATGTTTTCATTCACATTTACCACAAATAACAAGGTTTGAATACTGTCATGTGGCAGGGTAGCCAAGTGGTCAGAGCGTTGGACTAGTAAGCGAAAGGTTGCAAGTTCAAATCCCCGAGCTGACAAGTTACACATCCGTCGTTCTGCCCCTGAACAGGCAGTTAACCCGCTGTTCCTAGGCTGTCATTGAAAATAAGAATTTGTTCTTAACTGACTTGCCTAGTAAAATAAAGGTTCAAAAAAAATGTGCACGTTTTGTTACTGTATAATTCATATTTTTGTTTTCACAGACTGAACCCTCCCTACACCGCTGATGAATAGACATGGAAACCTGTTCCATCATCATGCACTGAAAAATCATTCTGGCTGTGGAGACAAAGGACATCAGAGGATAAACTGATTGAACTTGGAGCTCTGCTGGGAGTTTACCTCATATTTAAAACATTTAATTCTGCTTTTACACTAAAATCATAAAACACTAAAATATTATGTTATTGCTATTATGCATATTAATAATAATAGTGGTGGGTAAAGAAAAAAACAACATTAAGGGGGTTCTTTGAGGAACCATTAAGGGGGGGTTCTTTGAGGAACCATTAAGGGGGGTTCTTTGAGGAACCATTAAGGGGGGTTCTTTGAGGAACCATTAAGGGGGGTTCTTTGAGGAACCATTAAGGGGGTTCTTTGAGGAACCATTAAGGGGGTTCTTTGAGGAACCATTAAGGGGGTTCTTTGAGGAACCATTAAGGGGGTTCTTTGAGGAACCATTTAGGAGGTTATTTGAGGAACCATTAAGGGGGGTTCTTTGAGGAACCATTAAGGGGGGGTTCTTTGAGGAACCATTAAGGGGGGGGTTCTTTGAGGAACCATTAAGGGGGGGTTCTTTGAGGAACCATTAAGGGGGGTTCTTTGAGGAACCATTAAGGGGGGTTCTTTGAGGAACCATTAAGGGGGTTCTTTGAGGAACCATTAAGGGGGTTCTTTGAGGAACCATTAAGGGGGTTCTTTGAGGAACCATTTAGGAGGTTATTTGAGGAACCATTAAGGGGGGTTCTTTGAGGAACCATTAAGGGGGTTCTTTGAGGAACCATTTAGGAGGTTATTTGAGGAACCATTAAGGGGGCTTCTTTGAGCAACCATTAAGGGGCTTCTTTGAGCAACCATTAAGGGGCTTCTTTGAGCAACCATTAAGGGGCTTCTTTGAGCAACCATTAAGGGGCTTCTTTGAGCAACCATTAAGGGGCTTCTTTGAGCAACCATTAAGGGGCTTCTATGAGGAACCATTAAGGGGCTTCTTTGAGGAACCATTAAGGGGCTTCTATGAGGAACCATTAAGGGGCTTCTATGAGGAACCATTAAGGGGCTTCTATGAGGAACCATTAAGGGGGTTCTTTGAGGAACCATTAAGGGGGGTTCTTTGAGGAACCATTAAGGGGCTTCTATGAGGAACCATTAAGGGGGTTCTTTGAGGAACCATTAAGGGGGTTCTTTGAGGAACCATTAAGGGGGTTCTTTGAGGAACCATTAAGGGGCTTCTATGAGGAACCATTAAGGGGGTTCTTTGAGGAACCATTAAGGGGGTTCTTTGAGGAACCATTAAGGGGGTTCTTTGAGGAACCATTAAGGGGCTTCTTTGAGGAACCATTAAGGGGCTTCTTTGAGGAACCATTAAGGGGCTTCTTTGAGGAACCATTAAGGGGCTTCTTTGAGGAACCATTAAGGGGGTTCTTTGAGGAACCATTAAGGGGGTTCTTTGAAGAACTGAGAGGTTCCCCACAGTTCAATTTGAAGAACCCCTAAAATATCTTCCAGGAAGCTTTTCTTTTTAGAGTGTAGGAGTGACACCACAACGCTGCCTGCGTGGAAAACAAAGACTGGGTCATCTCTCTACAGACCTGACATTACTGTGACACAAACACAGGAAGTGACTGTGTGTGTGTTGGCCAGCAGGAGAGCCCAGTTAACCTCCCCCTTTAGGTCCAGAGAAGGGAAAGAGATATGTAGCAGCTGATAGACACAGACACACGGACTTACAGTACAAACACTAAGACAAGCATTGGCCAGCACTGAATACCCCTTTAGGTACACAACATCCTGACAGCTGATTGGCTACTACTCACCCATGTCCTTGGATCCCTGGCTCTCACTGGCTAGCTCTCCCATCCTCACCAGGGCATCAAAGTAGCCCTTAGCAGCAAACGTCACATCTGGGGACAGAGGAAGAACAGCATGAGATCAGGGTCAGAGGTAGAGAGGTCGAGGGCAACTCCGTGGCCTATAAAGACGCACACACAGAAGTGTTAGCACACATCCTCACGTCGAGAGAGAGGACGATGCTACAGTAGTAATGGTGTGTCTCATGGAGAGAGAGAGGGGACGATGCTATAGAGAGTAATGGTGTGTTTCATGTGGAGAGAGAGAGAGAGGACGATACTACAGTAACACGCTGTTCAGGATCTAGCTAGCTACTGTAACGCTACAGAACAATGTGTTATTATGGGCTGTGTAGTGCAGCTAGCTGGATCCTGAACAACGTGTTATTATGGGCTGTCTAGTGCAGCTAGCTGGATCCTGAACAACGTGTTATTATGGGCTGTGTAGTGCAGCTAGCTGGATCCTGAACAAGGTGTTATTATGGGCTGTCTAGTGCAGCTAGCTGGATCCTGAACAACGTGTTATTATGGGCTGTGTAGTGCAGCTAGCTGGATCCTGAACAAGGTGTTATTATGGGCTGTGTAGTGCAGCTAGCTGGATCCTGAACAAGGTGTTATTATGGGCTGTGTAGTGCAGCTAGCTGGATCCTGAACAACGTGTTATTATGGGCTGTCTAGTGCAGCTAGCTGGATCCTGAACAACGTGTTATTATGGGCTGTGTAGTGCAGCTAGCTGGATCCTGAACAAGGTGTTATTATGGGCTGTGTAGTGCAGCTAGCTGGATCCAACCTAGACCAGACCTCTGCTGTGGCTGTCAACACACACAGGGGACTGACAGGCTGTGAGAAGTGAGAACCAGACTGGGCCCAAGTCAGACACCACTGTTGCCTGGCAACCTGCTGCTCCCCAAACAGGCTGACAGAAGCAGTGGCCAACTCTGGCCAGAGTCTGACTGAACATGAACCAGCCCACTATCCATCATCACTGACAGTGGACAAGTAGACTGACTGAACATGAACAAACCAGCCCTCTATCCATCATCTGTATTGATTGACAGCTAATAGTGGGCTGTGTGTGTGTGTCCGCATCAACACACAGCTAATAGTGGGCTGTGTGTGTGTGTGTGTGTGTTTGTGTGTGTGTGTGTGTGTGTGTGTGTGTGTGTGTGTGTGTGTGTGTGTGTGTGTGTGTGTGTGTGTGTGTGTGTGTGTGTGTGTGTGTGTGTGTGTGTGCGCGTGCGCATCAACACACAGCTAATAGTGTGTGTGTGTGTGTGTGTGTGTGTGTGTGTGTGTGTGTTGGGGTAGATTAGCTGAGTTACTTTACTTCCTTCTAACAGAATGTAGAGGGACAGACAGGACCCACGTAATGTAGAGGGACAGACAGGACCAACGTAATGTAGAGGGACAGACAGGACCAACGTAATGTAGAGGGACAGACAGGACCAACGTAATGTAGAGGGACAGACAGGACCAACGTAATGTAGAGGGACAGACAGGACCAACGTAATGTAGAGGGACAGACAGGACCAACGTAATGTAGAGGGACAGACAGGACCAACGTAATGTAGAGGGACAGACAGGACCAACGTAATGTAGAGGGACAGACAGGACCAACGTAATGTAGAGGGACAGACAGGACCAACGTAATGTAGAGGGACAGACAGGACCAACGTAATGTAGAGGGACAGAGCAGAGGATTAGGGTCTATAACTGGGCAGCAGACAGTGGGTGGGGAGAGAAGGGCCCCCAGTCCCCAGCCCCAGTCCCAGTCCCCAGCCCCAGCCCCCAGTCCCCAGCCCCAGTCCCAGTCCCCAGCCCCCAGTCCCCAGCCCCAGTCCCCAGCCCCAGCCCCCAGTCCCCAGTCCCCAGTCCCCAGCCCCCAGTCCCCAGCCCCAGCCCCCAGCCCCCAGTCCCAGCCAACAGAAGAGTCCTGTCCAGGGGGTGAACTTGTACATCAAGCTGCCTCACATTACAAAAACAAGACAGGCTCCTGCCCTATGGACCGTTGAGGCTCAGACTAAAGCTTAGTTACTTACTAACACGACCATATGGATTTACAGCATGTGTCCACTCACGCCCCCTCCTCTTCACTCGCCTCTTAATGGCCTAATTGGCCTGGGCCAATCCTCCAGGTCTCCCCATTAGACCTGCCCAGCCTACCAGGAACAGATAAACTGGCCTGGGCCAATCCTCCAGGTCTCCACATTAGACCTGCCCAGCCTACCAGGAACAGATAAACTGGCCTGGGCCAATCCTCCAGGTCTCCACATTAGACCTGCCCAGCCTACCAGGAACAGATAAACTGGCCTGGGCCAATCCTCCAGGTCTCCCCATTAGACCTGCCCAGCCTACCAGGAACAGATAAACTGGCCTGGGCCAATCCTCCAGGTCTCCCCATTAGACCTGCCCAGCCTACCAGGAACAGATAAACTGGCCTGGGCCAATCCTCCAGGTCTCCCCATTAGACCTGCCCAGCCTACCAGGAACAGATAAACTGGCCTGGGCCAATCCTCCAGGTCTCCCCATTAGACCTGCCCAGCCTACCAGGAACAGATAAACTGGCATGGGGTGAAGGGGGGGGTCAGAGTGGTTAGAGCGTTGGACTAGTAACCGAAAGGTTGCAAGTTCGAATCCCAGAGCTGACAAGGTACAAATCTGTCGTTCTGCCCCTGAACAAGGCAGTTAACCCACTGTTCCCAGGCCGTCATTGAAAATAAGAATTTGTTCTTAACTGCAGACTCCTTCATGGGTCATTATCCCACTGCAGAGGGCAGACTCCTTCATGGGTTATTATCCCACTGCAGAGGGCAGACTCCTTCATGGGTCATTATCCCACTGCAGAGGGCAGACTCCTTCATGGGTTATTATCCCACTGCAGAGGGCAGACTCCTTCATGGGTTATTATCCCACTGCAGAGGGCAGACTCCTTCATGGGTCATTATCCCACTGCAGAGGGAAGACTCCTTCATGGGTTATTATCCCACTGCAGAGGGCAGACTCCTTCATGGGTTATTATCCCACTGCAGAGGGCAGACTCCTTCATGGGTCATTATCCCACTGCAGAGGGCAGACTCCTTCATGGGTCATTATCCCACTGCAGAGGGCAGACTCCTTCATGGGTCATTATCCCACTGCAGAGGGCAGGCTCCTTCATGGGCCATTATCCCACTGCAGAGGGCAGACTCCTTCATGGGTCATTATCCCACTGCAGAGGGCAGACTCCTTCATGGGTCATTATCCCACTGCAGAGGGCAGACTCCTTCATGGGTCATTATCCCACTGCAGAGGGCAGACTCCTTCATGGGTTATTATCCCACTGCAGAGGGCAGACTCCTTCATGGGTCATTATCCCACTGCAGAGGGCAGACTCCTTCATGGGTTATTATCCCACTGCAGAGGGCAGACTCCTTCATGGGTTATTATCCCACTGCAGAGGGCAGACTCCTTCATGGGTCATTATCCCACTGCAGAGGGAAGACTCCTTCATGGGTTATTATCCCACTGCAGAGGGCAGACTCCTTCATGGGTTATTATCCCACTGCAGAGGGCAGACTCCTTCATGGGTCATTATCCCACTGCAGAGGGCAGACTCCTTCATGGGTCATTATCCCACTGCAGAGGGCAGACTCCTTCATGGGTCATTATCCCACTGCAGAGGGCAGGCTCCTTCATGGGCCATTATCCCACTGCAGAGGGCAGACTCCTTCATGGGTTATTATCCCACTGCAGAGGGCAGACTCCTTCATGGGTCATTATCCCACTGCAGAGGGCAGACTCCTTCATGGGTCATTATCCCACTGCAGAGGGCAGACTCCTTCATGGGTCATTATCCCACTGCAGAGGGCAGACTCCTTCATGGGTCATTATCCCACTGCAGAGGGCAGACTCCTTCATGGGTCATTATCCCACTGCAGAGGGCAGACTCCTTCATGGGTCATTATCCCACTGCAGAGGGCAGACTCCTTCATGGGTCATTATCCCACTGCAGAGGGAAGACTCCTTCATGGGTCATTATCCCACTGCAGAGGGCAGACTCCTTCATGGGTCATTATCCCACCAAGTTATCTGGATATATTCAGTGTTGAGGAGACAGTGATAGACTCTTCTGTCAGCTAATGTGTTCTTGTGTCAGTGGTGTGTATTGGGGTGTTGACAGACCTGACCTACGGTACAAAGTGAGAGATATCTGAGCCAGTTAGGTTCAACTACACTCTGTCCTCTGTGTGATAAGTCCATCTGTACTCGTCTGCTCTCCTAAACCTCTTTAGTAAAACCAAAGAGTGAGCAAACACACACACACACACTTCCATTGTCTATCAGATATTTTATAGTGAACTGTCTATCACTCCACCAGAGGTACACAGTGCTCCATCTCTGCTCTGATTAGGACCCAGCTGTCGATTGTACTGCTGCTCTGCAACACACCTCTCTGTCTGAGTCCCAAACAACACCCTATTCCCTCTAAAGTAGTGCACTATGTAGGGAACAGGATAGCATTTGGGAAACATCCTCACTCCCGAGGGTGTGCTAGTGGGGTTGCAGACCAGATGATAAGACTGGCTGTGTGACTACTATGGTGTCAGGATGAGAAATATCATCTCTTTCTTTAAATGAGATGGCACAAAGGAGACTGGGAGCAGGAGGCTGGTGACTGGCTTCCTAGACCTGGAGAGGAGAGGGAGAGGAGAGGGAGGAGAGGAGAGAGTGAGAGGAGGAGACTGGTGACTGGCTGCCTAGACCTGGAGAGGAGAGGGAGAGGAGTGGGAGGAGAGGAGAGAGTGAGAGGAGGAGACTGGTGACTGGCTGCCTAGACCTGGAGAGGAGAGGGAGAGGAGTGGGAGGAGAGGAGAGAGTGAGAGGAGGAGACTGGTGACTGGCTGCCTAGACCTGGAGAGGAGAGGGAGAGGAGTGGGAGGAGGAGGAGAGGAGAGAGTGAGAGGAGGAGACTGGTGACTGGCTGCCTAGACCTGGAGAGGAGAGGGAGAGGAGTGGGAGGAGAGGAGAGAGTGAGAGGAGGAGACTGGTGACTGGCTGCCTAGACCTGGAGAGGAGAGGGAGAGGAGTGGGAGGAGAGGAGAGAGTGAGAGGAGGAGACTGGTGACTGGCTGCCTAGACCTGGAGAGGAGAGGGAGAGGAGTGGGAGGAGAGAGTGAGAGCAGGAGGCTGGTGACTGGCTGCCTAGACCTGGAGAGGAGAGGGAGAGGAGTGGGAGGAGAGAGTGAGAGCAGGAGGCTGGTGACTGGCTGCCTAGACCTGGAGAGGAGAGGGAGAGGAGTGGGAGGAGAGAGTGAGAGCAGGAGGCTGGTGACTGGCTGCCTAGACCTGGAGAGGAGAGGGAGAGGAGTGGGAGGAGAGGAGAGAGTGAGAGCAGGAGAAAGAGAGAGCGAGGTGAGGAACAGACAGCAAACAGGAGAGAAGAACAGGCCACAGAACCCGATTAGAGGAGAGGAAGAATAGAACACTCACTGGACAGGGCCTTCTCATAGCTCTTCCCCATGGCAACGAAGTTCCGCAAGCAGGGGTTGAACTGTTCCATGATGGACTGAAAGAGAGAGAAGGGAGGGGAGTTTGTTAGAGGAGAAACAGACAATGACAGTAGAACAAGCTGGCATACTACTAGAGTGGCCATACACACACACACACACACACACACACAGGCTTGCCCACTTGCTTGCCTACACACACACACACACACACACGTGTGCTTGCCCACACACATAATAAACAATCGTAGGGACACAGCACTTCTCAATTCCTAGAATAACCCTGTTGAATCAATAGTCCACCTATAGCTTTTCAACATGTTCTGTTATCAATGACTGTAGCAGGGGAGGAGAGGAATATGGAGGAGAGGGAGGACCATTGATTATGTAGGTGGAATGAGAGAGAGAGAGAGAGACTGAAATAATGCCGTGGTCTTTCTGCATAGTATTACATGGAAAGCACAGTGGAGGCTGCTAAGAGGAGGACAGCTGGAACGGAGTAAATGGGTTGGCATCAAACAAACGGAATAACATCCCTTCATTCATCTCCAGCCTTTACAACGAGCCCCTCCTCCCCCTTATTCATCTCCAGCCTTTACAACGAGCCCCTCGTCCCCAAGGAATAACAATGTCCACTATATATACACAGAATAACATAACCAGTCTTCTCTCTACAATGACAATGCAACCATTACTACAAACAAGGAACAGGCTTGACATCTCCCATCCACACCTCCTCCCTCCCTCCCCCTCCCTCTCTCTCTCTCTCCCTCTCTCTCTCCCTCCCTCCCTCTCTCTCTCCCTCCCTCCCCCCCCCCTCTCTCTCCCTTCCTTCCTCCCTCTCTCTCTCCCTCCCTCCAGGGTTTCTTCCAATTAGTCCAGTCCCAGTCTGACAGGTGTGTAAAGGCAGCTACTCCAAGCAGTCCCCCTGCTTCCTCAGTCCCTGTCCATACTGCTGGCAGGTCCATTGTACTTTACCTTACTCTGCTGTACTTCTCCAATTATAATACCCTGCAATGGTACCAATGTGTTCCAGGGTGGAAAATCCTTCAGTATCTGCACACCATAATGTGTAAACCACTACAGTTTGGCAAGTCATTCGTGATTCCCTACATCCCTGTGTGGCCTGTTAAACCAAGGTCAATGCAGTCGCTCTTCAGGTCCACTAACTCCCTCCCTGGACACTGATTGGCTGACACCAGTTTCCTGGACACTGATTGGCTGACACCAGAGGTCACCTTCCTGGTTCTGCCAAACTTTCTGAACGTTCAGTAAAACTGGGTCTGGGGGGAACAGACTGGAGGAGAGACTTATCGGGACGGAGCAAAACAGTGCACAGGGCCAGGAGTGGTGGCTCAGCGTTATCAGCATCTGCAGCAGACAGACACTCACGCATGCAGACAGGTGCACACACACTCACACACACACACACACACACAGGTGCGCACACACACACTAGAGGTTGACCGATTAATCAGAATGGCCGATTAATTAGGGCCGATTTCAAGTTTTCATAACAATCGAAAATCGGGATTTTTGGCGCAATTTTTTTTATACCTTTATTTAACGAGGCAAGTCAAAGAACACATTCTTATTTTCAATGACGGCCTAGGAACAGTGGGCTAACTGCCTTGGTCAGGGGCAGAACGACAGATTTTCACCTTGTCAGCTCAGGGGATCCATTCTTGCAACCTTACAGTTAACTCGTCCAACGCAATAACGACCTTCCTCTCTCATTGCACTCCACAAGGAGACTGACTGCCTGTTACGCGAATGCAGTAAGCCAAGGTAAGTTACTAGCTAGTATTAAACTTCTCTTATAAAAAAACAATCAATCATGATCACAAGCTAACTACACATGGTTGATGATATTACTAGATATTATCTAGCGTGTCCTGCGTTGCATATAATCTGACTGAGCATACAAGTATCTAAGTATCTGACTGAGCGGTGGTAGGCAGAAGCAGGCGTGTAAACATTCATTCAAACAGCACTTTTGTGCGTTTTGCCAGCAGCTCTTCGTTGTGTGTCAAGCATTGCCCTGTTGATGACTTCAAGCATATCAACTCCCGCGATGAGGCTGGTGTAACCGAAGTGAAATGGCTAGCTAGTTAGCGCGAGCTAAAGTGTTTCAAACGTCACTCGCTCAGGGCCTTCTAGTAGTTGTTCCACTTGCTCTGCATGGGTAACGCTGCTTCGATGGTGGCTGTTGTTGTGTTGCTGGTTCGAGCCCAGGGAAGAGCGAGGAGAGGGACGGAAGCTATACTGTTACACTGGCAATACTATAGTGCCTATAAGAACATCCAATAGTCAAAGGTTAATGAAACACAAATTGTATAGAGGGAAATAGTCCTACAATTCCTATAATAACTACAACCTAAAACTTCTTACCTGGTAATATTGAAGACTCATGTTTAAAGGAACCACCAGCGTTCATATGTTCTCATGTTCTGAGCTTAAAGGAACTTAAACGTTAGCTTTCTTACACGATAAGAGCGTCTGCTAAATGACTTAAATGTAAATGTAATGGCACATATTGCACTTTTACTTTCTAACCCTAACCCTAACATTTTGTTTTTGCATTATTTAAACCAAATTGAACATGTTTCATTCATTACTTCAGGCTAAATAGATTTTATTGATGTATTATATTAAGTTAAAATAAGTGTTAATTCAGTATTGTTATAATTGTCATTATTACAAATAAAAAAAAATAAAAAAATTGGCCGATTAAATCGGTATTGGCTTTTTTTGGTCCTCCAATAATTGGTATCGGTGTTGAAAAATCATAATCGGTCGACCTCTAACACACACACACGCACACACACACACATGCACACAGACAGAGAGCGTCAGAGTGAGTATCAATCTAACTGATTTTATAATGCCCTTTTTCACAAAGTGCTTATAACAGAACACATGAAGTAGAATAGATAGAAAGATAACGACTGCTGCTGCTGAAACACAGCCCTGCCTGAGAGCACTAGATCTAACAGTACGGCAAACAGACATCTTCACAGGCAGATGAAGGTTGATGTATTCAATGAAAAGGAGAGCCAGAGGCAGGCTTAGATGGGTTCCATGCAGAAAACAGATGTTCAGGAAAGAGAGTGGGGACCATCTTACAGGGAATGATCATCGTCTCAGGTAGACCGAGACATCGAGATGTTATAGTAAGGTGAAGGATCCTCCTCACAGGGAGATCAAGGTTGATAGTATATATTATTATTCCATGCAAGCAGGAATAATGGGCGGCAGGGTAGCCTAGTGGTTAGAGCGTTGGACTAGTAACCGAAAGGTTGCAAGTTCGAATCCCCGAGCAGACAAGGTACAAATCTGTCATTCTGCCCCTGAACAGGCAGTTAACCCACTGTTCCTAGGCCGTCATTGAAAATAAGAATTTGTTCTTAACTGACTTGCCTAGTAAAATAAAGGTAAAATAAAAAAATAAAAATCTTGCAGGTAGAACACAGATGGAATTATAATCCTACAGGTAGAACACAGATGGAATTATAATCCTGCAGGTAGAACACAGATGGAATTATAACGCTGCAGGTAGAACACACAGATGGAATTATAACGCTGCAGGTAGAACACACAGATGGAATTATAACGCTGCAGGTAGAACACAGATGGAATTATAATCCTACAGGTAGAACACAGATGGAATTATAATACTGCAGGCAGAACACAGATGGAATTATAACGCTGCAGGCAGAACACAGATGGAATTATAACGCTGCAGGTAGAACACAGATGGAATTATAACACTGCAGGTAGAACACAGATGTATGTCTGTTTTATGTCAGAGACACACCATTATACTAATTGGTTTAGAGTCTTACTCAAAGTCCCCAGGGAGCAGAGGTCTACAGAGGTAACCAGCCATAATTCCATCTGTGTGTGTGTAAATGAGACATCTTTACTGTTCAACTATACAGTTGTTGACAATAAGGGGCACACACAGATGTAATGACATGAAACACAGAGACTAAACTCAGCAAAAAAAGAAAAGTCCCTTTTTCAGGACCCTGTCTTTCAAAGTTAATTTGTAAAAATCAAATAACTTCACAGATCTTCATTGTAAAGTGGTTAAACACTGTTTCCATGCTGGTTCAATGAACCATAAACAATGAATGAACATGCACCTGTGGAACGGTCGTTAAAACACTAACAGCTTACATATGGTAGGCAATTAAGGTCACAGTTATGAAAACTTAGGACACTAAAGAGGTCTTTCTACTGACTCTGAAAGACACCAAAAGAAAGATGCCCAGGGTCCCTGCTCACCTGCGTGAACGTGCCTTAGGCATGCTGCAAGGAGGCATGAGGACTGCAGATGTGGCCAGGGGAAAGAAATTGCAATGTCTGTATTATGAGTCATCTAAGACAGCGCTACAGGGAGACAGGACGGACAGCTGATCGTCCTCGCAGTGGCAGACCACGTGTAACCACACCTGCACAAGATCGGTAGATCCGAACATCACACCTGCGGGACAGTTACAGGATGGCAACAACAACAGCCCGAGTTACACCAGGAACGTACAATCCCTCCATCAGTGCTCAGACTGTCCGTAATAGGCTAGGAGAGGCTGGACTGAGTACTTGTAGGCCTGTTGTAAGGCAGGTCCTCACCAGACATCACCGGCAACAACGTCACGTATGGGCACAAACCCACCGTCACTGGACCAGACAGGACTGGCAAAAAAGTGCTCTTCACTGACGAGTCGCGGTTGTGTCTCACCAGGGGTTATGGTCAGATTCGTGTTTATCGTCAAAGGAATGAGCGTTACACAGAGGCCTGTACTCTGGAGCGGGATCGATATGGAGGTGGAGGGTCCGTCATGGTCTGGGGCGGTGTGTCACAGTATCATCGGACTGAGCTTGTTGTCATCGCAGGCAATCTCAATGCTGTGCGTTACAGGGAAGACATCCTCCTCCATCATGTGGTACCCTTCCTGCAGGCTCATCCTGACATGACCCTCCAGCATGACAACGCCACCAGCCATATTGCTCATTCTGTGTGTGATTTCCTGCAAGACAGGAATGTCAGTGTTCTGCCATGGCCAGTGAAGAGCCCAGATCTCAATCCCATTGAGCACGTCTGGGACCTGTTGGATCAGAGGGTGAGGGCTAAGGCCATTTCCCCCAGAAATGTCCGGGAACTTGCAGGTGCCTTGGTGGAGGAGTGAGATAACATCTAACGGCAAGAACTGGCGAATCTGGTGCAGTCCATGAAGAGGAGATGCAGTACTTAATGCAGCTGGTGGCCACACTAGATACTGACGGTTACTTTTGATTTTGACCCCCCCTTTGTTCAGGAACACATTATTCCATTTCTGTTAGTCACATGTCTGTGGACCTTGTTTAGTTTATGTCTCAGTTGTTGAATCTTGTTCATACAAATATTTCCACATGTTAAGTTTGCTGAAAATAAACGCAGTTGACAGTGAGAGAACATGTCTTTTTTTGCTGAGTTTATAATGACATGAAAATAAGTGATTCCAGTACATTGCAACCAGCTGATGAGAAATCACCTCACAGTCACAACAACATACTCCAGTCCCTCAAAAATACGTGACACACAGTTCCCCTCTGAGAAAGATGAACCACAACACTCCCCACGGGGGACCTGCTAAATGTTTATCCCTCTCTGTCCGTCTCTGTCCGTCTCTGTCCGTCTCTGTCCTTATGTAAGGCATTGAGAGGAAACCTGACACACACACAGCTTTGTAAACAGTGGTAGAGTGTTGTTGACTGGTAGGATGATTACATAAAGCAGAGTCCACTACAGTCCAGCAGCATGCTGGCTCCCAGAGAGACACACGCACGCTCCCAGAGAGAAACACGCACGCTCCCAGAGAGACACACACGCTCCCAGAGAGACACACGCACGCTCCCAGAGAGAAACACGCACGCTCCCAGAGAGACACACACGCTCCCAGAGAGACACACACACGCTCCCAGAGAGACACACACACGCTCCCAGAGAGAAACACGCACGCTCCCAGAGAGACACACACGCTCCCAGAGAGACACACACACGCTCCCAGAGAGAAACACGCACGCTCCCAGAGAGACACACACGCTCCCAGAGAGACACACGCACGCTCCCAGAGAGAAACACGCACGCTCCCAGAGAGACACACACGCTCCCAGAGAGACACACACACGCTCCCAGAGAGACACACACACGCTCCCAGAGAGACACACACACGCTCCCAGAGAGATGGCACATCTGTGGGACACAAAGGGGTGGAGGTGACCCACCCTCCTAGAGAGAAGGCATGGTCTTCCCTACCACCCCGCCTCCCCTACCACCCCGCCTCCCCTAGCACCCCGGCCTCCCCTACCACCCGGTCTCCCATACCACCCGGGCTCCCCTACCACCCGGGCTCACCCGGGCTCCCCTACCCACACAGTCTCCCCTACCACCCCGCCTCCCATCTCCCCTACCACCCCGTCTCCCCTACCACCCGGCCTCCCCTACCACCCCGGCCTCCCCTACCACCCCGGCCTCCCCTACCACCCGACCTCCCCTACCACCCGGCCTCCCCTACCACCCGGCCTCCCCTACCACCCGGCCTCCCCTACCACCCGGCCTCCCCTACCACCCGGCCTCCCCGACCACCATTTCCTGCTGTACTGTGTAAAATAATAAAGACAGGCTTCAGATCTCCTTAAAGAACATCCACTAAAGCGTCCTGACGTGATTGACAGAGACACCGGTGGTGCACCAACTCCATAAGTACATAGTAAGTGGGTTGAGAATCTCAACATGGCTGTGTGACAGCTGGGGGCTTTGAGAGTGTCTGGGGGTCCAGTCCAACTAGACTCTCTCACAGTTCAGAACAACAACAGTGTTAGTTTACACTATGTATCAGCCTACACTAGATCTGTTGATGTAGCACAACATACCGCGCATATTACGTCCATGTAAGAAACACTTTGAAAAGTCTCCCTCTCTCTCACTCCATTCTCTCTCTCCTTGTTGTGTGAGCTAATTGGAAAATGGGGCACTGAGAAGAAAGTGTGTATGTCAGGGTTATTCCTGAGTCTACAGGAGCAGGTCATACTGCTCTGTGCTACATCAACATCTCCAATTAAGTCACATACAGGAAGCAAGAGAACACACCCCCCTACAGTAAAGACAGAACACACACCCCTACAGTAAAGACAGAACACACACCCCCCCTACAGTAAAGACAGAACACACTCCCCTACAGTAAAGACAGATCACACCCCCCCCTTACAGTAAAGACAGATCACACCCCCCCCTTACAGTAAAGACAGAACACACCCCCCCCCACAGTAAAGACAGAACACACCCCCCCCCCACAGTAAAGACAGAACACACACCCCCTACAGTAAAGACAGAACACACTCCCCTACTGTAAAGACAGAACACACCCCCCTACAGTAAAGACAGAACACACTCCCCTACAGTAAAGACAGATCACACCCCCTTACAGTAAAGACAGATCACACACCCCCCTTACAGTAAAGACAGAACACACCCCCCTACAATAAAGACAGAACACACCCCCCCCGACAGTAAAGACAGAACACACACACCCCCCTATAGTAAAGACAGAACACACCCCCCTACAGTAAAGACAGAACACACACCCCCCTACAGTAAAGACAGAACACACCCCCCTACAGTAAAGACAGAACACACACACCCCCCTACAGTAAAGACAGAACACACCCCCTACAGTAAAGACAGAACACACCCCCCTACAGTAAAGACAGAACACACCCCCCTACAGTAAAGACAGAACACACCCTCCTACAGTAAAGACAGAACACACCCTCCTACAGTAAAGACAGAACACACCCCCCTACAGTAAAGACAGAGAGGAGGAAGAACACCAGAATAGTGTAAATGAAATCAGGCTACAGTAGGTGATCTCCTTCAAACAAAGACGTCTTGGTACCTCTGTCTCTCCTCCCTCTCCTGGCTGATGTGTTTAACAGACCAGCCGTACGGTTCTCATTACCTCCATGTCCTCTTTGGTCCCCATACATTCCTCTGTGATGACGTAACACTTCTAATATATAATATAATATATCCCATTTAGCAGACGCTTTTGTCCAAAGCGACTTACAAGTCGGCTGGGGCCACTACTTTTACATATGGGTGGCCCCAGCGGGAATCGAACCCACGACGCTTGGCGTTGCAAGCGCCATGCTCTACCGACTGAGCCACACAGGACACTTCTGCTGTAGTCACAGTATGTCTGCTCAATACATTCAAAATAAAGGGCTTCTTGTGAACCAGATCAACTACTGTGTGTTTGTGTGCTCACTGCTGTGTGAGTCAGTCACTTGGAGGGGTGGGGGGGGGGTGGGGGGGGGAACATTGTCCTACATGTCAGTTGTGATTGTGAGGTGATTTCCCCAGGTCCTCATCAGCTGGTTGCAATGTACTGGAATCACTTATTTTCATGACATTATAAACTCTGTGGGGATGCTGTGATGGTGAATAGAGGGGTGTGTGTGTGTGTGTGTGTGTGTGCGTGCGTGTGTGTGTGTGCGAATCTGCGTGTGTCTGTGCGTCCTTGACTGTGGGCTAATGTGTGTGAGAAAACAGGCGTGCAGAGTGGATACAGGAGGATGGAGTCATTAACTACTGATCACAGAGTGGGTGGATACAGGAGGATGGAGTCATTAACTACTGATCACAGAGTGGATACAGGAGGATGGAGTCATTAACTACTGATCACAGAGTGGATACAGGAGGATGGAGTCATTAACTACTGATCACAGAGTGGGTGGATACAGGAGGATGGAGTCATTAACTACTGATCACAGAGTGGGTGGATACAGGAGGATGGAGTCATTAACTACTGATCACAGAGTGGGTGGATACAGGAGGATGGAGTCATTAACTACTGATCACAGAGTGGGTGGATACAGGAGGATGGAGTCATTAACTACTGATCACAGAGTGGGTGGATACAGGAGGATGGAGTCATTAACTACTGATCACAGAGTGGGTGGATACAGGAGGATGGAGTCATTAACTACTGATCACAGAGTGGGTGGATACAGGAGGATGGAGTCATTAACTACTGATCACAGAGTGGGTGGATACAGGAGGATGGAGTCATTAACTACTGATCACAGAGTGGGTGGATACAGGAGGATGGAGTCATTAACTACTGATCACAGAGTGGGTGGATACAGGAGGATGGAGTCATTAACTACTGATCACAGAGTGGGTGGATACAGGGGGATGGAGTCATTAACTACTGATCACAGAGTGGGTGGGTACAGGAGGATGGAGTCATTTACTACTGATCACAGAGTGGGTGGATACAGGTGGATGGAGTCATTAACTACTGATCACAGTTAGATGAACGTCCCACAGGTACAAAGAGTCATTTATCTTTAAGAGCCTGACCTCATTTTGTCATTTATCCTTCTTTATTCTACAAATAAAACAAAAAAATACCTCTGCTTCGCCCTCCAGCATCATTCCCCCTTACAGCACTTAAAACGTGTGTGTGCGCGTGCGTGTGTTTGTGTGTGTCATAGTCTTTCTTTATTGTTCTCTGAAAAGACAAGGTCTCCCTCCCTGGTTCTCCTTCCAGCCTCCTCTTTCTTACTGAAACATTTGATCTGGCCTGTTCCATTTCTCTCTCATACGTCCTCTGATTGGCTCCTTTAATTTGAGCCCTCCGAGCTGCTATAATGAATTCAACACTCCCAGGGGCTCTCATGTACAGACACACTGACGGGTGACCTCAGAGAGAGGGAGCGCAAAGGACTATAGAAACCAGCAGCCTGCAGACCTGATTCAAATCACTGCAATCCTTCAACTACTTTTAACGAGCGTCTGCTCTAGTCTGCCAGGTAGAATAGTCCCAAAACCGCAAATCATTTCTATTTGTCCATTAAGGATCAGCATCCAGGCAAGCGATAGAGTCAAGTTCTTCATGTTGTTGGCACAAAGAAAACTCATTCTGGAAGCCCAAAAAAAGTCCTAGATTATGAGGAATGTTCCTCTGATATCATAGTAGACTATCTGCATTGTGTCCCGCCACCCACCAACCCCTCTTTTACGCTACTCTCTGTTCATCATATATGCATAGTCACTTTAATCATATCTACATGTACATACTACCTCAATCAGCCTGACTAACGGGTGTCTGTATGCACTAACGGGTGTCTGTATGCACTAACGGGTGTCTGTATGCACTAACCCGTGTCTGTATGCACTAACGGGTGTCTGTATGCACTAACGGGTGTCTGTATGCACTAACGGGTGTCTGTATGCACTAACGGGTGTCTGTATGCACTAACGGGTGTCTGTATGCACTAACGGGTGTCTGTATGCACTAACGGGTGTCTGTATGCACTAACGGGTGTCTGTATGCACTAACGGGTGTCTGTATGCACTAACGGGTGTCTGTATGCACTAACGGGTGTCTGTATGCACTAACCCGTGTCTGTATGCACTAACCCGTGTCTGTATGCACTAACCCGTGTCTGTATGCACTAACCCGTGTCTGTATGCACTAACCCCTGTCTGTATGCACTAACCCCTGTCTGTATGCACTAACCCCTGTCTGTATGCACTAACCCGTGTCTGTATGCACTAACCCGTGTCTGTATGCACTAACCCGTGTCTGTATGCACTAACCCGTGTCTGTATGCACTAACCCGTGTCTGTATGCACTAACCCGTGTCTGTATGCACTAACCCGTGTCTGTATGCACTAACCCGTGTCTGTATGCACTAACCCGTGTCTGTATGCACTAACCCGTGTCTGTATGCACTAACCCGTGTCTGTATGCACTAACCCGTGTCTGTATGCACTAACCCGTGTCTGTATGCACTAACCCGTGTCTGTATGCACTAACCCGTGTCTGTATGCACTAACCCGTGTCTGTATGCACTAACCCGTGTCTGTATGCACTAACCCGTGTCTGTATGCACTAACCCGTGTCTGTATGCACTAACCCGTGTCTGTATGCACTAACCCGTGTCTGTATGCACTAACGGGTGTCTGTATGCACTAACCCGTGTCTGTATGCACTAACGGGTGTCTGTATGCACTAACGGGTGTCTGTATGCACTAACGGGTGTCTGTATGCACTAACGGGTGTCTGTATGCACTAACGGGTGTCTGTATGCACTAACGGGTGTCTGTATGCACTAACCCGTGTCTGTATGCACTAACCCGTGTCTGTATGCACTAACCCGTGTCTGATTTTTTTTAAAGTAGCCTCGCTACTGTATATAGCCAGTCTTTTTACTGTTGTTTTATTTCTCTACTTACCCATTGTTCACCTAACACCTTTTTTGCACAATTGGTTAGAGCCTGTAGGTAAGCATTTTACGATAACGTTGTTTTATTCGACACACGTGACAAATAAACTTTGATTTGATGTCTATTGGTCATTACTAAAGGATGGCACAGGGGAGGACAGCGAGGTCATTCATTGACCATGTTCCGGCTCTAAGTGGTTGACTACTAGCCTTTAGGGGACTCTTGGAAAGATTTTGTTGCGGGGCCCACCACTTCACATGAAAACGTTTTGACAGCGGAAACGTTCTGTTATTCGTTCTGTTATTCCTCCTCCTGTGACATGGTCCTGTATTAGTAACTGTTCTGTTATTCCTCCTCCTACCTGTGACATGGTCCTGTATTAGTAACTGTTCTGTTATTCCTCCTGCCTGTGATATGGTATAGGTCCTGTATTAGTAACTGTTCTGTTATTCCTCCTCCTGCCTGTGACATGGTCCTGTATTAGTAACTGTTCTGTTATTCCTCCTCCTACCTGTGACATGGTATAGGTCCAGTATTAGTAACTGTTCTGTTATTCCTCCTCCTGCCTGTGACATGGTCCTGTATTAGTAACTGTTCTGTTATTCCTCCTCCTGCCTGTGACATGGTCCTGTATTAGTAACTGTTCTGTTATTCCTCCTCCTGCCTGTGATATGGTATAGGTCCTGTATTAGTAACTGTTCTGTTATTCCTCCTGCCTGTGACATGGTCCTGTATTAGTAACTGTTCTGTTATTCCTCCTCCTGCCTGTGACATGGTCCTGTATTAGTAACGGTTCTGTTATTCCTCCTCCTGCCTGTGACATGGTATAGGTCCTGTATTAGTAACTGTTCTGTTATTCCTCCTCCTGCCTGTGACATGGTATAGGTCCTGTATTAGTAACTGTTCTGTTATTCCTCCTCCTGCCTGTGACATGGTCCTGTATTAGTAACTGTTCTGTTATTCCTCCTCCTGCCTGTGATATGGTATAGGTCCTGTATTAGTAACTGTTCTGTTATTCCTCCTGCCTGTGACATGGTCCTGTATTAGTAACTGTTCTGTTATTCCTCCTCCTGCCTGTGACATGGTCCTGTATTAGTAACTGTTCTGTTATTCCTCCTCCTACCTGTGACATGGTATAGGTCCTGTATTAGTAACTGTTCTGTTATTCCTCCTCCTGCCTGTGACATGGTCCTGTATTAGTAACTGTTCTGTTATTCCTCCTCCTACCTGTGACATGGTATAGGTCCTGTATTAGTAACTGTTCTGTTATTCCTCCTCCTGCCTGTGACATGGTCCTGTATTAGTAACTGTTCTGTTATTCCTCCTCCTACCTGTGACATGGTATAGGTCCAGTATTAGTAACTGTTCTGTTATTCCTCCTCCTGCCTGTGACATGGTCCTGTATTAGTAACTGTTCTGTTATTCCTCCTCCTGCCTGTGACATGGTCCTGTATTAGTAACTGTTCTGTTATTCCTCCTCCTGCCTGTGATATGGTATAGGTCCTGTATTAGTAACTGTTCTGTTATTCCTCCTGCCTGTGACATGGTCCTGTATTAGTAACTGTTCTGTTATTCCTCCTCCTGCCTGTGACATGGTCCTGTATTAGTAACGGTTCTGTTATTCCTCCTCCTGCCTGTGACATGGTATAGGTCCTGTATTAGTAACTGTTCTGTTATTCCTCCTCCTGCCTGTGACATGGTATAGGTCCTGTATTAGTAACTGTTCTGTTATTCCTCCTCCTGCCTGTGACATGGTCCTGTATTAGTAACTGTTCTGTTATTCCTCCTACTGCCTGTGATATGGTATAGGTCCTGTATTAGTAACTGTTCTGTTATTCCTCCTGCCTGTGACATGGTCCTGTATTAGTAACTGTTCTGTTATTCCTCCTCCTGCCTGTGACATGGTCCTGTATTAGTAACGGTTCTGTTATTCCTCCTCCTGCCTGTGACATGGTATAGGTCCTGTATTAGTAACGGTTCTGTTATTCCTCCTCCTGCCTGTGACATGGTATAGGTCCTGTATTAGTAACTGTTCTGTTATTCCTCCTGCCTGTGACATGGTCCTGTATTAGTAACTGTTCTGTTATTCCTCCTCCTGCCTGTGACATGGTCCTGTATTAGTAACGGTTCTGTTATTCCTCCTCCTGCCTGTGACATGGTCCTGTATTAGTAACTGTTCTGTTATTCCTCCTCCTGCCTGTGATATGGTATAGGTCCTGTATTAGTAACTGTTCTGTTATTCCTCCTCCTGCCTGTGACATGGTATAGGTCCTGTATTAGTAACTGTTCTGTTATTCCTCCTCCTGTGACATGGTATAGGTCCTGTATTAGTAACTGTTCTGTTATTCCTCCTGCCTGTGACATGGTATAGGTCCTGTATTAGTAACTGTTATGTTATTCCTCCTGCCTGTGACATGGTATAGGTCCTGTATTAGTAACTGTTCTGTTATTCCTCCTCCTGTGACATGGTATAGGTCCTGTATTAGTAACTGTTCTGTTATTCCTCCTGCCTGTGACATGGTATAGGTCCTGTATTAGTAACTGTTCTGTTATTCCTCCTGCCTGTGACATGGTATAGGTCCTGTATTAGTAACTGTTCTGTTATTCCTCCTCCTGTGACATGGTCCTGTATTAGTAACTGTTCTGTTATTCCTCCTCCTGCCTGTGACATGGTATAGGTCCTGTATTAGTAACTGTTCTGTTATTCCTCCTCCTACCTGTGACATGGTATAGGTCCTGTATTAGTAACTGTTCTGTTATTCCTCCTGCCTGTGACATGGTATAGGTCCTGTATTAGTAACTGTTCTGTTATTCCTCCTCCTGTGACATGGTCCTGTATTAGTAACTGTTCTGTTATTCCTCCTCCTACCTGTGACATGGTCCTGTATTAGTAACTGTTCTGTTATTCCTCCTGCCTGTGATATGGTATAGGTCCTGTATTAGTAACTGTTCTGTTATTCCTCCTCCTGCCTGTGACATGGTCCTGTATTAGTAACTGTTCTGTTATTCCTCCTCCTACCTGTGACATGGTATAGGTCCAGTATTAGTAACTGTTCTGTTATTCCTCCTCCTGCCTGTGACATGGTCCTGTATTAGTAACTGTTCTGTTATTCCTCCTCCTGCCTGTGACATGGTCCTGTATTAGTAACTGTTCTGTTATTCCTCCTCCTGCCTGTGATATGGTATAGGTCCTGTATTAGTAACTGTTCTGTTATTCCTCCTGCCTGTGACATGGTCCTGTATTAGTAACTGTTCTGTTATTCCTCCTCCTGCCTGTGACATGGTCCTGTATTAGTAACGGTTCTGTTATTCCTCCTCCTGCCTGTGACATGGTATAGGTCCTGTATTAGTAACTGTTCTGTTATTCCTCCTCCTGCCTGTGACATGGTATAGGTCCTGTATTAGTAACTGTTCTGTTATTCCTCCTCCTGCCTGTGACATGGTCCTGTATTAGTAACTGTTCTGTTATTCCTCCTCCTGCCTGTGATATGGTATAGGTCCTGTATTAGTAACTGTTCTGTTATTCCTCCTGCCTGTGACATGGTCCTGTATTAGTAACTGTTCTGTTATTCCTCCTCCTGCCTGTGACATGGTCCTGTATTAGTAACTGTTCTGTTATTCCTCCTCCTACCTGTGACATGGTATAGGTCCTGTATTAGTAACTGTTCTGTTATTCCTCCTCCTGCCTGTGACATGGTCCTGTATTAGTAACTGTTCTGTTATTCCTCCTCCTACCTGTGACATGGTATAGGTCCTGTATTAGTAACTGTTCTGTTATTCCTCCTCCTGCCTGTGACATGGTCCTGTATTAGTAACTGTTCTGTTATTCCTCCTCCTACCTGTGACATGGTATAGGTCCAGTATTAGTAACTGTTCTGTTATTCCTCCTCCTGCCTGTGACATGGTCCTGTATTAGTAACTGTTCTGTTATTCCTCCTCCTGCCTGTGACATGGTCCTGTATTAGTAACTGTTCTGTTATTCCTCCTCCTGCCTGTGATATGGTATAGGTCCTGTATTAGTAACTGTTCTGTTATTCCTCCTGCCTGTGACATGGTCCTGTATTAGTAACTGTTCTGTTATTCCTCCTCCTGCCTGTGACATGGTCCTGTATTAGTAACGGTTCTGTTATTCCTCCTCCTGCCTGTGACATGGTATAGGTCCTGTATTAGTAACTGTTCTGTTATTCCTCCTCCTGCCTGTGACATGGTATAGGTCCTGTATTAGTAACTGTTCTGTTATTCCTCCTCCTGCCTGTGACATGGTCCTGTATTAGTAACTGTTCTGTTATTCCTCCTACTGCCTGTGATATGGTATAGGTCCTGTATTAGTAACTGTTCTGTTATTCCTCCTGCCTGTGACATGGTCCTGTATTAGTAACTGTTCTGTTATTCCTCCTCCTGCCTGTGACATGGTCCTGTATTAGTAACGGTTCTGTTATTCCTCCTCCTGCCTGTGACATGGTATAGGTCCTGTATTAGTAACGGTTCTGTTATTCCTCCTCCTGCCTGTGACATGGTATAGGTCCTGTATTAGTAACTGTTCTGTTATTCCTCCTGCCTGTGACATGGTCCTGTATTAGTAACTGTTCTGTTATTCCTCCTCCTGCCTGTGACATGGTCCTGTATTAGTAACGGTTCTGTTATTCCTCCTCCTGCCTGTGACATGGTCCTGTATTAGTAACTGTTCTGTTATTCCTCCTCCTGCCTGTGATATGGTATAGGTCCTGTATTAGTAACTGTTCTGTTATTCCTCCTCCTGCCTGTGACATGGTATAGGTCCTGTATTAGTAACTGTTCTGTTATTCCTCCTCCTGTGACATGGTATAGGTCCTGTATTAGTAACTGTTCTGTTATTCCTCCTGCCTGTGACATGGTATAGGTCCTGTATTAGTAACTGTTATGTTATTCCTCCTGCCTGTGACATGGTATAGGTCCTGTATTAGTAACTGTTCTGTTATTCCTCCTCCTGTGACATGGTATAGGTCCTGTATTAGTAACTGTTCTGTTATTCCTCCTGCCTGTGACATGGTATAGGTCCTGTATTAGTAACTGTTCTGTTATTCCTCCTGCCTGTGACATGGTATAGGTCCTGTATTAGTAACTGTTCTGTTATTCCTCCTCCTGTGACATGGTCCTGTATTAGTAACTGTTCTGTTATTCCTCCTCCTGCCTGTGACATGGTATAGGTCCTGTATTAGTAACTGTTCTGTTATTCCTCCTCCTGTGACATGGTATAGGTCCTGTATTAGTAACTGTTCTGTTATTCCTCCTGCTTGTGACATGGTATAGGTCCTGTATTAGTAACTGTTCTGTTATTCCTCCTCCTGCCTGTGACATGGTATAGGTCCTGTATTAGTAACTGTTCTGTTATTCCTCCTGCCTGTGACATGGTATAGGTCCTGTATTAGTAACTGTTCTGTTATTCCTCCTGCCTGTGACATGGTATAGGTCCTGTATTAGTAACTGTTCTGTTATTCCTCCTCCTGCCTGTGACATGGTCCTGTATTAGTAACTGTTCTGTTATTCCTCCTCCTACCTGTGACATGGTATAGGTCCTGTATTAGTAACTGTTCTGTTATTCCTCCTCCTGCCTGTGATATGGTATAGGTCCTGTATTAGTAACTGTTCTGTTATTCCTCCTCCTGCCTGTGATATGGTATAGGTCCTGTATTAGTAACTGTTCTGTTATTCCTCCTCCTGCCTGTGACATGGTATAGGTCCTGTATTAGTAACTGTTCTGTTATTCCTCCTGCCTGTGACATGGTATAGGTCCTGTATTAGTAACTGTTCTGTTATTCCTCCTCCTGTGACATGGTATAGGTCCTGTATTAGTAACTGTTCTGTTATTCCTCCTGCCTGTGACATGGTATAGGTCCTGTATTAGTAACTGTTCTGTTATTCCTCCTGCCTGTGACATGGTCCTGTATTAGTAACTGTTCTGTTATTCCTCCTGCCTGTGACATGGTCCTGTATTAGTAACTGTTCTGTTATTCCTCCTGCCTGTGACATGGTCCTGTATTTGTAACTGTTCTGTTATTCCTCCTGCCTGTGACATGGTCCTGTATTAGTAACTGTTCTGTTATTCCTCCTGCCTGTGACATGGTCCTGTATTTGTAACTGTTCTGTTATTCCTTCTCCTGCCTGTGCCACATTATTCAGTCAGATACTGCTGTTCCATGTCCTGGATGTTTGGGGTGGACAGGCTTGGTGAGCAGGGAGGCAGATGTAGAGGAGTAGAGCGAGTAGAGCGAGAGAGAGACAGAGAGAGAGACAGAGAGAGAGACAGCAACTAAATGCTAAATCCATCACCAACATCTGCGCATTTCTATGTTTCGTAGTAAGAAAGATAAAGGAAGACGAGTGTTTCCAATGACATGATCACCCAATTAGTAGACAGTTAGTAGACAATGCCTCTTCATAATTGGTTAAAATTCCGATGCACACCGATGATGTCATTGGAAACACGCATCCTCCTCCATCCTCCTTACTATATAGAAACACACAATGTTGGAGTGGTGCTGAAGACTATGAAGTAGAAACATTTAGAAATGGGCAGAGAGAGAGAGATGGCAGAGAGAGAGAGAGAGAGAGAGAGAGAGAGAGAGAGAGAGAGAGAGAGAGAGAGAGAGAGAACACCATTAGTACAGAGATGTCTCATGCAGCCATCTGGCTAGACTCCTGCAGGTAGTCTGAGATAGAGCTCTCTCTCTGTTGGTCCCATAGTAATCTATTAGCTAGAGGCTCAGGTAGTGAGAAGGAAGCCTCTCTCCTGCCATAAACAGCCCTCCTCAACATCCTCCCTCTACCAGGCTGCAGTACCAACACTCACTACCAGATGATCGTTGGCTGGAGGGGGACGGCTGTATGATCTCCTGTTTGTTTATGAAGTACTACAAACCCTTCACACACACACACCTCCTGGAACAACCACAGTGCTCAGTTAGAAAGCAACAACAATGCGCTGGTTGGTTTCTATGGCAACAGTAATCTGGACAGTAAGGGCTGCTGCTTAATGGGCTCCAGTTGGTCCCTAATTCACTCTCTCTGAGCTGCTAACTGTTACCAACTGAAGACATTCATAAATTAGTTATTTCTCTTCAAAAACATACCTCTCTGGAGAACACAGAATGCGTCCCACATTGCACCCTATTCCCTATGTATGATTCTGGTCAAAAGTAGTGTACTAGTGTGCCCTTTGGGACGCAAACCTAGTGTGCTCATAATGTTTTGCAGTTCTTCTGTGCTGTGTTGACGTATAGAGAATCACACAGAAAGATGTTTCTGTGCTGTGTTGACATTGAGAATCACACAGAAAGAGGTTTCTCTGCTGTGTTGACATAGAGAATCACACAGAAAGAGGTTTCTCTGCTGTGTTGACATAGAGAATCACACAGAAAGATGTTTCTCTGCTGTGTTGACATTGAGAATCACACAGAAAGATGTTTCTCTGCTGTGTTGACATAGAGAATCACACAGAAAGAGGTTTCTCTGCTGTGTTGACATAGAGAATCACACAGAAAGATGTTTCTCTGCTGTGTTGACATAGAGAATCACACAGAAAGATGTTTCTCTGCTGTGTTGACATAGAGAATCACACAGAAAGATGTTTCTCTGCTGTGTTGACATAGAGAATCACACAGAAAGAGGTTTCTCTGCTGTGTTGACATAGAGAATCACACAGAAAGAGGTTTCTGTGCTGTGTTGAGCTGTGAATGTCAAAGCAGGTCCATAAAGGATGTAACGTCGGTGACCTTTGACCCAACACTGATACAGATTACCCAGTAGCTGTTGCAGTCATCAAATCAACACGTGTACACAATCAACAGTTCTGGCAACCTCAGTTAGCCGATTTCATGAGGTTTGAAAAGAGGAATAGGAGCTTTAGGGGTAGAGACAGTAAACACACACATGACAGAACTCATTTATGCGAGTCAGATTATGACTCAGCACACAGAAATGCCCAAGGTGCAGCAAAGCTATGATTGACGTGTCTGTGTGTGAAGTGAGAACACAGAACAAAAGGTATAAGTGTTGAACACTTCTTTTTTGGTCTCTGTTTTCCCCCTCCTATATCAGTTGTTAGATCAGCCGGTAGAAATGAGTTGTACAGTACCGTAGGAGTGAGAGGTGTGTGTGTGTGTGTGTGTTGTACAGTACTGTATGAGTGAGAGGTGTGTGTGTGTGTGTGTGTGTGTTGTACAGTACTGTATGAGTGAGAGGTGTGTGTGTGTGTGTGTTGTACAGTACTGTATGAGTGAGAGGTGTATGTGTGTGTTGTACAGTACTGTATGAGTGAGAGGTGTGTGTGTGTGTTGTACAGTACTGTATGAGTGAGAGGTGTGTGTGTGTGTTGTACAGTACTGTATGAGTGAGAGGTGTGTGTGTGTGTTGTACAGTACTGTATGAGTGAGAGGTGTGTGTGTGTGTTGTACAGTACTGTATGAGTGAGAGGTGTGTGTGTGTTGTACAGTACTGTATGAGTGAGAGGTGTGTGTGTGTGTGTGTGTGTGTGTGTGTGTTGTACAGTACTGTATGAGTGAGAGGTGTGTGTGTGTGTGTGTGTGTGTTGTACAGTACTGTATGAGTGAGAGTGTGTGTGTGTGTGTGTGTTGTACAGTACTGTTTGAATGAGAGGTGTGTGTGTGTGTGTGTTGTACAGTACTGTTTGAATGAGAGGTGTGTGTGTGTGTGTGTGTGTTGTACAGTACTGTATGAGTGAGAGGTGTGTGTGTGTTGTACAGTACTGTTTGAATGAGAGGTGTGTGTGTGTGTGTGTGTGTTGTACAGTACTGTATGAGTGAGAGGTGTGTGTGTGTGTGTGTTGTACAGTACCATATGAGTGAGAGGTGTGTGTGTGTGTGTGTTGTACAGTACCGTATGAGTGAGAGGTGTGTGTGTGTGTGTGTGTGTGTGTGTGTGTGTGTGTGTGTGTGTGTGTGTGTGTGTGTGTGTGTGTTGTACAGTACTGTTTGAATGAGAGGTGTGTGTGTGTGTGTGTGTGTGTGTGTGTGTGTGTGTGTGTGTGTGTGTGTGTGTGTTGTACAGTACTGTATGAGTGAGAGGTGTGTGTGTGTGTGTGTTGTACAGTACTGTTTGAATGAGAGGTGTGTGTGTGTGTGTGTGTGTTGTACAGTACTGTATGAGTGAGAGGTGTGTGTTGTACAGTACTGTATGAGTGAGAGGTGTGTGTGTGTTGTACAGTACTATATGAGTGAGAGGTGTGTGTGTGTTGTACAGTACTGTATGAGTGAGAGGTGTGTGTGTGTTGTACAGTACTGTATGAGTGAGAGGTGTGTGTGTGTTGTACAGTACTGTATGAGTGAGAGGTGTGTGTGTGTTGTACAGTACTATATGAGTGAGAGGTGTGTGTGTTGTACAGTACTGTTTGAATGAGAGGTGTGTGTGTGTGTGTGTGTGTGTCGTACAGTACTGTATGAGTGAGAGGTGTGTGTGTGTGTGTGTTGTACAGTACTGTTTGAATGAGAGGTGTGTGTGTGTGTGTGTGTTGTACAGTACTGTATGAGTGAGAGGTGTGTGTTGTACAGTACTGTATGAGTGAGAGGTGTGTGTGTGTTGTACAGTACTATATGAGTGAGAGGTGTGTGTGTGTTGTACAGTACTGTATGAGTGAGAGGTGTGTGTGTGTTGTACAGTACTGTATGAGTGAGAGGTGTGTGTGTGTTGTACAGTACTGTATGAGTGAGAGGTGTGTGTGTGTTGTACAGTACTGTATGAGTGAGAGGTGTGTGTGTGTGTTGTACAGTACTGTATGAGTGAGAGGTGTGTGTTGTACAGTACTGTATGAGTGAGAGGTGTGTGTGTGTGTTGTACAGTACTGTATGAGTGAGAGGTGTGTGTGTGTGTTGTACAGTACTGTATGAGTGAGAGGTGTGTGTGTGTGTGTGTTGTACAGTACTGTATGAGTGAGAGGTGTGTGTGTGTGTGTGTTGTACAGTACTGTATGAGTGAGAGGTGTGTGTGTGTGTGTGTGTGTGTGTTGTACAGTACTGTATGAGTGAGAGGTGTGTGTGTGTGTGTTGTACAGTACTGTTTGAATGAGAGGTGTGTGTGTGTGTGTTGTACAGTACTGTTTGAATGAGAGGTGTGTGTGTGTGTGTGTTGTACAGTACTGTTTGAATGAGAGGTGTGTGTGTGTGTGTGTTGTACAGTACTGTATGAGTGAGAGGTGTGTGTGTGTTGTACAGTACTGTTTGAATGAGAGGTGTGTGTGTGTGTGTGTGTGTGTGTGTTGTACAGTACCGTATGAGTGAGAGGTGTGTGTGTGTGTGTGTGTTGTACAGTACCGTATGAGTGAGAGGTGTGTGTGTGTGTGTGTGTGTGTGTGTGTGTGTGTGTGTGTTGTACAGTACTGTTTGAATGAGAGGTGTGTGTGTGTGTGTGTTGTACAGTACTGTATGAGTGAGAGGTGTGTGTGTGTGTGTGTTGTACAGTACTGTATGAGTGAGAGGTGTGTGTGTGTGTGTGTTGTACAGTACCGTATGAGTGAGAGGTGTGTGTGTGTGTGTGTGTGTTGTACTGTATGAGTGAGAGGTGTGTGTGTGTGTGTGTGTGTGTGTGTTGTACAGTACTGTATGAGTGAGAGGTGTGTGTGTGTGTGTGTGTGTGTGTGTGTGTGTGTGTGTGTGTGTGTGTGTGTTGTACAGTACTGTATGAGTGAGAGGTGTGTGTGTGTGTGTGTGTGTGTGTGTGTGTGTGTGTGTGTGTGTGTGTTGTACAGTTTGAATGGACAATGACCAACGTCGTCTGAGACCAGTAGCACTCCACTGACTGACTCACTCAACCATTGGCTCGTGGGCTGATGGAGGCACAGAACTGTTGTGAAATACACTACGGGTCAAAGGTTTCACAACACCTACTCATTCAAGGGTTTTTCTTCATTCTTACTGTTTTCTACATTGTAGAATAACAGAAGGACAAGGTGGTATACAGAAGATAGCCCTGTTTGGTAAAATACCAAGTCCATATTAGGACAAGAACAGCTCAAATAAGCGCAGAGAAACAACAGTACATCATTACTTTAAGACATGGTCAGTCAATATGGAATATTTCAAGAACTTTGAATGTTTCTTCAAGTTCAGTCTCAAAAACCATCAAGCGCTGTGATGAAACTGGCTCTCATGAGGACCGCCACAGGAAAGGAAGACCCAGAGTTACCTCTGCTGCAGAGGATAAGTTCATTAGAGTTACCAGCCTCAGAAATTGCAGCCCAAATAAATGCTTCACAGAGTTCAAGTAACAGACATCTCAACATCAACTGTTCAGAGGAGACTGCATGAATCAGGTCTTCATGGTTGAATTGCTGCAAAGAAAACACTACTAAAAGGACAGCAATAAGAAGAGACTTGCTTGGGCCACTGTGAAGCATGGAGGAGGAGGTGTTATGGTGTGGGGGTGCTTTGCTGGTGACACCGTCTGTGATTTACTTAGAATTCAAGGCCCACTTAACCAGCATGGCTACCACCGCATTCTGCAGCGAGACGCCATCCCATCTGGTTTGGGCTTAATGGGACTATCATTTGTTTTTCAACAGGACAATGACACAACACACCTATAGGCTGTGTAAGGGCTGTTTGACCAAGAAGGAGAGTGATGGAGTGCTGCATGAGATGACCTGGCCTCCACAATCACCTGACCTCAACCCAATTGAGATGGTTTGGGACACCAACATAAACACAGACAAAACATATTTTGGTATTATTATTATTATAATTGTAGTTTAAATGTGTGACTGTCCTTGTATATCAGTGTATCAATGTTTCGTTACTGGTCATGTTGTGTGTTGTGTGTGGACCCCAGGAAGCTGCTTCTGCAAAAGCTAATGGGGATCCTAAAAAACAAAATGTTAGTCCAATCAAGACCAAATAGTATGTCACATGCACTTGTATTTCTTTGACTGACTTTACTTACGAGCCCTTCCCCAACAATGTAGTATTATAAAAATACCACAAGAATGAAGCTATATACATGGATTATCAGTACCAGACCAGCAGCTGACCGGAGCGAGCAACAGCCAGACCTGTTAAAGCAGGTGAAAGCTAGCCTCTACAGAGTCTCCAACAGCCAGACCTGTTAAAGCAGGTGAAAGCTAGCCTCTACAGAGTCTCCAACAGCCAGACCTGTTAAAGCAGGTGAAAGCTAGCCTCTACAGAGTCTCCAACAGCCAGACCTGTTATAGCAGGTGAAAGCTAGCCTCTACAGAGTCTCCAACAGCCAGACCTGTTATAGCAGGTGAAAGCTAGCCTCTACAGAGTCTCCAACAGCCAGACCTGTTAAAGCAGGTGAAAGCTAGCCTCTACAGAGTCTCCAACAGCCAGACCTGTTATAGCAGGTGAAAGCTAGCCTCTACAGAGTCTCCAACAGCCAGACCTGTTATAGCAGGTGAAAGCTAGCCTCTACAGAGTCTCCAACAGCCAGACCTGTTAAAGCAGGTGAAAGCTAGCCTCTACAGAGTCTCCAACAGCCAGACCTGTTAAAGCAGGTGAAAGCTAGCCTCTACAGAGTCTCCAACAGCCAGACCTGTTATAGCAGGTGAAAGCTAGCCTCTACAGAGTCTCCAACAGCCAGACCTGTTATAGCAGGTGAAAGCTAGCCTCTACAGAGTCTCCAACAGCCAGACCTGTTAAAGCAGGTGAAAGCTAGCCTCTACAGAGTCTCCAACAGCCAGACCTGTTAAAGCAGGTGAAAGCCAGCCTCTACAGAGTCTCCAACAGCCAGACCTGTTATAGCAGGTGAAAGCTAGCCTCTACAGAGTCTCCAACAGCCAGACCTGTTATAGCAGGTGAAAGCTAGCCTCTACAGAGTCTCCAACAGCCAGACCTGTTAAAGCAGGTGAAAGCTAGCCTCTACAGAGTCTCCAACAGCCAGACCTGTTATAGCAGGTGAAAGCTAGCCTCTACAGAGTCTCCAACAGCCAGACCTGTTATAGCAGGTGAAAGCTAGCCTCTACAGAGTCTCCAACAGCCAGACCTGTTAAAGCAGGTGAAAGCTAGCCTCTACAGAGTCTCCAACAGCCAGACCTGTTAAAGCAGGTGAAAGCTAGCCTCTACAGAGTCTCCAACAGCCAGACCTGTTATAGCAGGTGAAAGCTAGCCTCTACAGAGTCTCCAACAGCCAGACCTGTTATAGCAGGTGAAAGCTAGCCTCTACAGAGTCTCCAACAGCCAGACCTGTTATAGCAGGTGAAAGCTAGTCTCTACAGAGTCTCCAACAGCCAGACATGTTAAAGCAGGTGAAAGCTAGCCTCTGCAGAGTCTCCAACAGCCAGACCTGTTATAGCAGGTGAAAGCTAGCCTCTACAGAGTCTCCAACAGCCAGACCTGTTATAGCAGGTGAAAGCTAGCCTCTGCAGAGTCTCCAACAGCCAGACCTGTTATAGCAGGTGAAAGCTAGTCTCTACAGAGTCTCCAACAGCCAGACCTGTTATAGCAGGTGAAAGCTAGCCTCTGCAGAGTCTCCAACAGCCAGACATGTTAAAGCAGGTGAAAGCTAGCCTCTACAGAGTCTCCAACAGCCAGACCTGTTATAGCAGGTGAAAGCTAGTCTCCACAGAGTCTCCAACAGCCAGACATGTTAAAGCAGGTGAAAGCTAGCCTCTGCAGAGTCTCCAACAGCCAGACCTGTTATAGCAGGTGAAAGCTAGCCTCTACAGAGTCTCCAACAGCCAGACCTGTTATAGCAGGTGAAAGCTAGCCTCTACAGAGTCTCCAACAGCCAGACCTGTTATAGCAGGTGAAAGCTAGCCTCTACAGAGTCTCCAACAGCCAGACATGTTATAGCAGGTGAAAGCTAGCCTCTACAGAGTCTCCAACAGCCAGACCTGTTATAGCAGGTGAAAGCTAGCCTCTACAGAGTCTCCAACAGCCAGACATGTTATAGCAGGTGAAAGCTAGCCTCTACAGAGTCTCCAACAGCCAGACATGTTATAGCAGGTGAAAGCTAGCCTCTACAGAGTCTCCAACAGCCAGACCTGTTAAAGCAGGTGAAAGCTAGCCTCTGCAGAGTCTCCAACAGCAGATGTTCCAGTTGAGAGGAAACGGAAGGAGAGCCTGTAAGTTCTGCATTTGTCCATTAACAAGGCAACACTACACCTCCACATTTACTGGATTGGTTGAAGAGTGCAGAAGATAACCTCCCCAGATGTTTTTATTCTCTCAAAACCAGTATGTAGGTTTATTTCACGCCTGCTACTGTACGTTAGCCTTGCAGTCACCTGGAAGCTTCTGCTTGGTTGTACTGGGTAGGTGTGACTGTAACCACAGCTTCCTAGTCACAAAAGAACACAGAAAAGCCCATTAAAAGCCTTGCAGTGAACTGGAAGAGAACTGCTGGGTTGCCTGGGTAGGTGGGTGTGACCAGAGAGACCACAGCTAGCTAGCAACAGCCACAGACCAGGCCAGCCTAAAGATGAGCTGCTGCTCGGTTGGCTGGGTGGGTGGGTGTGACCAGAGATACCACAGCTAGCTAGCAACAGCCACAGACCAGGCCAGCCTAAAGGTGAGCTGCTGCTGAGTTGGCTGGGTAGGTAGGTGGGTGTGACCACAGCTAGCTAGCAACAGCCACAGACCAGGCCAGCCTAAAGGTGAGCTGCTGCTAGGTTGGCTGGGTAGGTGGGTGTGACCAGAGAGACCACAGCTAGCTAGCAACAGCCACAGACCAGGCCAGCCTAAAGATGAGCTGCTGCTCGGTTGCCTGGGTAGGTGGGTGTGACCAGAGACAGACCACAGCTAGCTAGCAGCAGCCACAGACCAGGCCAGCCTGAAGGTGAGCTGCAGCTAGGTTGGCTGGGTGGGTGGGTGTGACCAGAGAGACCACAGCTAGCTAGCAACAGCCACAAACCAGGCCAGCCTAAAGGTGAGCTGCTGCTAGGTTGGCTGGGTGGGTGGGTGGGTGTGACCAGAGAGGCAACAGCCACAGACCAGGCCATCCTAAAGGTGAGCTGCTGCTAGGGAGGCAGGGTAGGTGAGTGTGACCAGAGAGACCACAGCTAGCTAGCAACAGCCACAGACCAGTCCAGCCTAAAGGTGAAGCTGCTGTTGGGTTGGCTGGGTAGGTGGGTGGGTGCAACCACAGCTAGCTAGCAACAGCCACAGACCAGGCCAGCCTAAAGGTGAGCTGCTGCTAGGTTGGCTGGGTAGGTGGGTGTGACCAGAGAGAACACAGCTAGCTAGCAACTGCCACAGACCAGGCCAGCCTAAAGATGAGCTGCTGCTGGGTTGGCTGGGTGGGTGTGACCACAGCTAGCTAGCAACAGCCACAGACCAGGCCAGCCTAAAGGTGAGCTGCTGCTAGGTTGGCTGGGTGGGTGGGTGGGTGTGACCAGAGAGACCACAGCTAGCTAGCAACAGCCACCGACCAGGCCAGCCTAAAGATGAGCTGCTGCTCGGTTGCCTGGGTAGGTGGGTGTGACCAGAGACAGACCACAGCTAGCTAGCAACAGCCACAGACCAGGCCAGCCTAAAGGTGAGCTGCTGCTGGGTTGGCTGGGTAGGTAGGTGGGTGTGACCACAGCTAGCTAGCAACAGCCACAGACCAGGCCAGCCTAAAGGTGAGCTGCTGCTAGGTTGGCTGGGTAGGTGGGTGTGACCAGAGAGACCACAGCTAGCTAGCAACAGCCACAGACCAGGCCAGCCTAAAGGTGAAGCTGCTGCTGGGTTGGCTGGGTAGGTGGGTGTGACCAGAGACAGACCACAGCTAGCTAGCAACAGCCACAGACCAGGCCAGCCTAAAGGTGAAGCTGCTGCTGGGTTGGCTGGGTAGGTGGGTGGGTGAGACCACAGCTAGCTAGCAACAGCCACAGACCAGGCCAGCCTAAAGGTGAAGCTGATGCTGGGTTGGCTGGGTAGGTGGGTGGGTGTGACCACAGCTAGCTAGCAACAGCCACAGACCAGGCCAGCCTAAAGGTGAAGCTGCTGCTGGGTTGGCTGGGTAGGTGGGTGTGACCACAGCTAGCTAGCAACAGCCACAGACCAGGCCAGCCTAAAGGTGAAGCTGCTGCTGGGTTGGCTGGGTAGGTGGGTGGGTGTGACCACAGCTAGCTAGCAACAGCCACAGACCAGGCCAGCCTAAAGGTGAGCTGCTGCTGGGTTGGCTGGGTAGGTGGGTGGGTGTGACCACAGCTAGCTAGCAACAGCCACAGACCAGGCCAGCCTAAAGGTGAGCTGCTGCTGGGTTGGCTGGGTAGGTGGGTGGGTGTGACCACAGCTGGCCACAGATGTGTCATGTCAGGAACAGGTAAACACACCATTCCCACTGACCCACGATGACAGAGAGAGAGGCCTCACACCACTTCCCAATCCTCTGTTTCTCTCCTTCCCCCACTCTCCCTCTCTGGGTAATTACAGACCAGATCTCTCACCAGTAATAAGGGACCGTTTCCACTTCTCTTTCCCCTTTCTCCTCTCTCTGTCCCCCTCTGGCCAGGTCTTCCACCCCCTCATTGCAGTAGAGACGAGCCCAGCCATGCCTCTCTTCCATTCTCCCTCTTCTCTTTAGCAGGAACCTCTGGCTGCTCTATCAAACGTGTATCATACAACCCTCCCAACACACTAGACTGTTGTCTCAGCTCTGATGGTCATATCTCCCTTTACACTGGTCTCTCTGCCTCTATCACCACACACAACTCAGATTTACACTGACTAATATTCCTTCAGTGCTTCATTGTGGATTGGCTGATTAGTCACCCTGGCGAGGCCCTTTGACAAAGCAGTGCAGCCTTGGGTTTCTGCCTCTGCAGAGAAAGATGCGACAGAGAGGCAGCTATTCTAGCATTTCTTTAGAGAAAAAAGGGAAAGAGATGGGAGATGGAGTGAAAGAGAGAGGGAGATGGAGTGAAAGAGATGGGAGATGGAGTGAAAGAGAGAGGGAGATGGAGTGAAAGAGAGAGGGAGATGGAGTGAAAGAGAGAGGGAGATGGAGTGAAAGAGAGAGGGAGATGGAGTGAAAGAGAGGGAGATGGAGTGAAAGAGAGAGGGAGATGGAGTGAAAGAGAGAGGGAGATGGAGTGAAAGAGAGAGGGAGATGGAGTGAAAGAGATGGGAGATGGAGTGAAAGAGAGGGAGATGGAGTGAAAGAGATGGGAGACAGAGAGAGACACGAAAAGAGAGAAAGAGTGGAAGAGATGGGAGATGGAGTGAAAGAGATGGGAGACAGAGACACGAAAAGAGAGAAAGAGTGGAAGAGAAAATGTCTAAGCCATCCGCCCCCGAAGGAGAGAAGGTGGGTGTGTGGATCATTTAGTCCTCACAGCTTCTCTCACAAAGGAACACACAGTTACACAGGCACTCTGACACACACACACACACACACACACACGTTATGATATCTCTGACAGATGCAATATTCCAGGCCTAAGGCGGTGTAATGGGGCTGAAATGCTGCTTCATTTCACAAAGACATTCTGGGGACTAGTACAAGTCATTTCAGACTCTATTAGATGTTCTGCAGAGCGAGGATGACATGGGTGGTGAATTGCTATAGGTTGACAGTACAGGAGGAGATGGGTGATGAATTACTATAGGTTGACAGTACAGGACAACATGGGTGATGAATTACTATAGGTTGACAGTACAGGAGGAGATGGGTGATGATTACTATAGGTTGACAGTACAAGACAACATGGGTGATGAATTACTATAGGTTGACAGTACAGGAGGAGATGGGTGATGAATTACTATAGGTTGACAGTAGAGGACAACATGGGTGGTGAATTGCTATAGGTTAACTGTAATACGATGATGGATGGCATCTTTATATAGTTGTCAGGGTCGTTTTAAAACCCACTGGACCACCAAGACATACAGTTGTCAACCCACTGGCCCACCGAGACATATAGTTGTCAATCCACTGGACCACAGAGACATATAGTTGTCAACCCACTGGCCCACAGAGACATATAGTTGTCAACCCACTGGACCACCGAGACATAGTTGTCAACCCACTGGCCCACAGAGACATATAGTTGTCAACCCACTGGACCACCGAGACATATAGTTGTCAACCTGCTGGCCCACAGAGACATATAGTTGTCAACCCGCTGGACCACCGAGACATATAGTTGTCAACCCGCTGGACCACCGAGACATATAGTTGTCAACCCGCTGGCCCACAGAGACATATAGTTGTCAACCCGCTGGCCCACAGAGACATATAGTTGTCAACCCACTGGCCCACAGAGACATATAGTTGTCAACCCACTGGCCCACAGAGACATATAGTTGTCAACCCACTGGCCCACAGAGACATATAGTTGTCAACCCACTGGCCCACAGAGACATATAGTTGTCAACCCACTGGCCCACAGGGACATATAGTTGTCAACCCACTGGCCCACAGAGACCTATAGTTGTCAACCCACTGGCCCACAGAGACATATAGTTGTCAACCCACTGGACCACCGAGACATATAGTTGTCAACCCACTGGCCCACAGAGACATATAGTTGTCAACCCACTGGCCCACAGAGACATATAGTTGTCAACCCACTGGACCACCGAGACATATAGTTGTCAACCTGCTGGCCCACAGAGACATATAGTTGTCAACCCGCTGGACCACCGAGACATATAGTTGTCAACCCGCTGGCCCACAGAGACATATAGTTGTCAACCCGCTGGCCCACAGAGACATATAGTTGTCAACCCACTGGCCCACAGAGACATATAGTTGTCAACCCACTGGCCCACAGAGACATATAGTTGTCAACCCACTGGCCCACAGAGACATATAGTTGTCAACCCACTGGCCCACAGAGACATATAGTTGTCAACCCACTGGCCCACAGAGACATATAGTTGTCAACCCGCTGGCCCACAGAGACATATAGTTGTCAACCCACTGGCCCACAGAGACATATAGTTGTCAACCCGCTGGCCCACAGAGACATATAGTTGTCAACCCACTGGCCCACAGAGACATATAGTTGTCAACCCACTGGCCCACAGAGACATATAGTTGTCAACCCACTGGCCCACAGAGACATATAGTTGTCAACCCACTGGACCACAGAGACATATAGTTGTCAACCCGCTGGCCCACAGAGACATATAGTTGTCAACCCACTGGCCCACAGAGACATATAGTTGTCAACCCACTGGCCCACAGAGACATATAGTTGTCAGGGTCGTTTTAAAACCCACTGGACCAACGGGGAAACGGCTGCATCTCAAATCACACTATTCCTTAGTGCACTACTTTAACCAGGGCCCAGGTAGTATATTCCCTATGTAGTGCACTGCTTTTGACCAGAGCCCAGGTAGTATATTCCCTATGTAGTGCCCTGCTGTTGACCAGGGCCCAGGTAGTATATTCTCTATGTAGTGCCCTGCTGTTGACCAGGGCCCAGGTAGTATATTCCCTATGTAGTGCAACAGCAGTGCACTACATAGGGAATATACTACCTGGGCCCTGGTCAACAGCAGGGCACTACATAGGGAATATACTACCTGGGCCCTGGTCAACAGCAGTGCACTACATAGGGAATATACTACCTGGGCTCTGGTCAACAGCAGTGCACTACATAGGGAATATACTACCTGGGCCCTGGTCAACAGCAGGGCACTACATAGGGAATATACTACCTGGGCCCTGGTCAAAAGCAGTGCACTACATAGGGAATATAATGCTGTTTGGGACATATATATTGTGCCAGTTTATATGCTCTTTGTCAATAAAGGCTTTTAGAGAGAGATGAAACTGCTTTTCATTAGTATCTTCAGGGTCTTCACACTCCACACACACGCATGTAAGCACACACACAAATACATACAAAGCACGAGGATGCTGACAAACACTCTCTCTAAACCTCCATAGACACGGTATCTTCTCTCTTCTCAGCTGAATGACAGAAACACATAACATCATGTTGTTGCTAAGAAACCACCTGTTCTCCTCTCCCACATGAGAGCTCTGTGGAACCGAGCGCAGAGGGAGGGAAGTCCTCTTATCACTGGCTCTAAACTAATCATTTCGCTCTCTGTGTGCCTGTCTGCAGCAATTGCTGAGGGAAATGTCACAAATGTTTCCATGGGAGAAAAAGAAAATGTATCGCTAAAGAGAGAGATCTAATGTCGGAGATCGAAACGAGACAACAGATAATGAGAGTTAGTATAAGACCACTGATACAGAGACAGACATCTCTATCCTGGTATGTCAAAGTAGTAATTGATGAAAAACAGAGAAGATATAATAGACAGATAATATATAGAGCTGATGGGCATTTCCATGTAAAAGGACCCATGAGCACCAACATGTGACGTTTATAGCAGCATGTCAAATTAAAGGGAGTCTATATTTGAGAAATTAAGGCATATATTTATTTCCCAACAATTTTTCCATTCAACAACAAAACAATGTATAAGCAAAGGCTTTGATTTCTTGCCAAACAGATGGAAAAGGAGTTTTAGGAAAATATCAACCAGAAAAAGTCTTAAGGTATAAAGAAAGACATCAAAACACAATGTTGAAGTAAAAATGAATGCCAACTGATATCAACACATTTAGTTTAGGATAATTTGTTCCTAATTCTGTAAGTTTAAGAAACATTGCCTTGTGCCTTGGAATTCCGTTACCAAAACAAACAACTTCAAGATATTTTCTACTACTCTCCCTCATGAGGGACGATAATGAAAGTTCACAGCAGTAACAAGTTAGATATAACATTTTTACTGATATCAAATTTGTTTTTGAATTAAGTTATTCAATCTCAAAATTCTGTTACCGAGTAACAGAATTTCAGAAAAATCTAATGGAATTTCTGCTATTGAATTGTCTACAATTAGAAATCAAAGTAGTCACAACCCTCAGTTGTGTCATCTGCTACTGTCCTGACTCCCACTGTTATGTTCAGCTGATAACGGTGGTCATTCTCTCCTGGAGGTCAAAGCTACAGGTGTTTTACAGGGTCACAGGTTATTTCACAGGATGTACTATATCACTGTTTCCATCCCAGCCAATGGTCCTCATCTGCTTGCATGTGCCTCCCTTATAGGAAGGTGTTTGGTTCTTCAATATGAAGACACAACCACCAATAGGAATAGCTGAAAGGCAGCAGAGAAAGAACAGTGAAGAAAGGAGACACACAATGATCCTCCCTAGACTAGTCTACGACACAATGATCCTCCCTAGACTACGACACAATGATCCTCCCTAGACTACGACACAATGATCCTCCCTAGACTAGTCTACGACACAATGATCCTCCCTAGACTAGTCTACGACACAATGATCCTCCCTAGACTAGTCTACATCACAATGATCCTCCCTAGACTAGTCTACGACACAATGATCCTCCCTAGACTACGACACAATGATCCTCCCTAGACTAGTCTACATCACAATGATCCTCCCTAGACTAGCCTACATCACAATGATCCTCCCTAGACTAGCCTACATCACAATGATCCTCCCTAGACTAGCCTACAACACAATGACCCTCCCTAGACTAGCCTACAACACAATGATCCTCCCTAGACTAGTCTACAACACAATGATCCTCCCTAGACTAGTCTACAACACAATGATCCTCCCTAGACTAGTCTACGACACAATGATCCTCCCTAGACTAGTCTACGACACAATGATCCTCCCTAGACTAGTCTACAACACAATGATCCTCCCTAGACTAGCCTACAACACAATGATCCTACCTAGACTAGCCTACAACAGTTATCCTACCTAGACTAGCCTACAACACAATGATCCTACCTAGACTAGCCTACAACAGTTATCCTACCTAGACTAGCCTACAACACAATGATCCTACCTAGACTAGCCTACAACACAATGATCCTACCTAGACTAGCCTACAACACAATGATCCTACCTAGACTAGCCTACAACAGTTATCCTACCTAGACTAGCCTACAACACAATGATCCTACCTAGACTAGCCTACAACACAATGATCCTACCTAGACTAGCCTACAACACAATGATCCTACCTAGACTAGCCTACAACAGTTATCCTACCTAGACTAGCCTACAACAGTTATCCTACCTAGACTATTCTATGGGTAATGTAATGAATGATTGCCTTGTTGTTTTCCAGTGAGAACAACACAGTTATCCTACAACAGTTATCCTAGACAATTCTATGGGTAATGTAATGAATGCTTGCCTCTGTTTTCCAGTGAGAACAACATTCTAGTCTCCTCCAGGCTGCAATGAACATGTCTTTTGATGAACGCCATGTTATTTGTATGTTTCATTTAATTTGCATCAGTTGTGGTTTGACTCTGGACGTTTGATAAAGTGTAGAAAGGACCAGTAGCAGGCCAGTCTGGCTGTATTGTTACTTCTGTCTGTTGCAGATCATCATTCTCCCAAGTCGTCCTATAATAATGGGGCCACGTATGATCCCAGCAGGCCCAGTTATTCAGGACAGCTGAGCATGTGCTCTGCCCCACCCCCCCCAAACACACACACACTTCCATTCTTCCCTTGGTCAACTCACATTTAACCGGTCACTATACCCTACCATTAAGTTAGTCGGGTATATTTGTGTCTGAGTTTTCCTTGGCACTGGCAGTGTGGTAGTGTTGACAGTTTGGGAGGGGTGCTGGGAAGGAATGGAAGGAGGGAACACCTGAGGGCAGGTAACGATGGGACACACCCTTCTCTCCTCTCTCCTGGCCAGGCTGGCAGGGTGCGGTCGGTTGGTTAGGAACACAACTACAACATCAACACTGCTGTTACACAATCCCTGTAAACCACACAGAGACATATATAGAGATGTTTACGTGGCTCAGATAGAAACTGTCCTAGTTGACACATTCTGGAGCCAGAGAATGGCAGACAGGGGGTTTCAACCTCTCTTCCCACCTCTCCTAGACTACTCCCCTTCTATTCTCTCTCCTAGACCCCTCCCCTTCTATTCTCTTCCCACCTCTTCTAGACTCCTCCCCTTCTATTCTCTTCCCACCTCTCCTAGACTCCTCCCCTTCTATTCTCTTCCCACCTCTCCTAGACTCCTCCACTTCTATTCTCTTCCCACCTCTCCTAGACTCCTCCCCTTCTATTCTCTTCCCGCCTCTCCTAGACTCCTCCCCTTCTATTCTCTTCCCGCCTCTCCTAGACTCCTCCCCTTCTATTCTCTTCCCGCCTCTCCTAGACTCCTCCCCTTCTATTCTCTTCCCGCCTCTCCTAGACTCCTCCCCTTCTATTCTCTTCCCGCCTCTCCTAGACTCCTCCCCTTCTATTCTCTTCCCGCCTCTCCTAGACTCCTCCCCTTCTATTCTCTTCCCGCCTCTCCTAGACTCCTCCCCTTCTATTCTCTTCCCGCCTCTCCTAGACTCCTCCCCTTCTATTCTCTTCCCGCCTCTCCTAGACTCCTCCCCTTCTATTCTCTTCCCGCCTCTCCTAGACTCCTCCCCTTCTATTCTCTTCCCGCCTCTCCTAGACTCCTCCCCTTCTATTCTCTTCCCGCCTCTCCTAGACTCCTCCCCTTCTATTCTCTTCCCGCCTCTCCTAGACTCCTCCCCTTCTATTCTCTTCCCACCTCTCCTAGACTCCTCCCCTTCTATTCTCTTCCCACCTCTCCTAGACTCCTCCCCTTCTATTCTCTTCCCACCTCTCCTAGACTCCTCCCCTTCTATTCTCTTCCCACCTCTCCTAGACTCCTCCCCTTCTATTCTCTTCCCACCTCTCCTAGACTCCTCCCCTTCTATTCTCTTCCCACCTCTCCTAGACTACTCCCATTCTATTCTCTTACCGCACCTCTCCTAGGCTCCTCCCCTTCTATTCTCTTCCCACCTGTCCTAGACTACTCCCCTTCTATTCTCTTACCGCATCTCTCCTAGACTACTCCCCTTCTATTCTCTTCCCACCTCTCCCAACACCTCCTCACCTTGTCTCCTGTTTCCTTATCACTTCCTCCCTTATTCTCCTTCCCTCACCATCTGCCCCCCTCCTTCCCTCACCATCTGCCCCCCCCCCCCCTCTTATTTGGCAGCCAAGATCAGTCCAGATGTGACATCCCCCTAACTGTTAAAATGAGGATTAGTGGGATGTTAATCAGACAGTCGGTAGTTAAGGAGCAGCTCCTACCTCGGGCCTATGAGGTCAGCCCTCTGTCCACCCCTCCCCCTCCAGACCCAAGCCACAAAGCTTGCTACAGATCTAGGATCATGCCCCCACCCCGTCCATGTGTTGTTCTTCATTGTCTTCTAAAAGGCTAAACTGATCCTAAATCAGCAGTCCTACTCAGATACTGATACATATGGCCTGTGAACTCTGAATTGGGCCTGAGGGTTTGAGGCCGGCCCCTCTTCTCCCCCTCCTCTCCCATCCCCCTGCCACAGTGTTGTGTCGTGTTGACTTTCCCCATTGTCTGCCCTCCTTGGTCCTAACAACCAAGTTGCCTAGTAATATCACACACACACATCCCCGCCCCCAGCCCTGCCCCACGAGATTACAAGCTGGCCTGGTGGAGATCAGACGTATGCAAACATGCACACACACTCACCAAACCTAGGCTATATGCACACACACACTCACCAAACCTAGGCTATATGCACACACACACACTCACTCACCAAACCTAGGCTATATGCACACACACACTCACCAAACCTAGGCTATATGCACACACACACACACACACACACTCACACACACACACACACACACACCAAACCTAGGCTATATGCACACACTCACCAAACCTAGGCTATATGCACACACTCACCAAACCTAGGCTATATGCACACACACACTCACCAAACCTAGGCTATATGCACACACACACACACACTCACCAAACCTAGGCTATATGCACACACACACTCACCAAACCTAGGCTATATGCACACACACACTCACCAAACCTAGGCTATATGCACACACACACTCACCAAACCTAGGCTATATGCACACACACACACACACACTCACCAAACCTAGGCTATATGCACACACACACACACACTCACCAAACCTAGGCTATATGCACACACACACACTCACCAAACCTAGGCTATATGCACACACACTCACCAAACCTAGGCTATATGCACACACACTCACCAAGCCTAGGCTATATGCACACACACGCACCAAACCTATGAGTGTCAGTCTGGAGACTCCCCTGATCTCAGAAAGCCTTACTAAGCCAGTGAGTGTCAGGATGACCGGGTTCTGGAGCTCCATGTTTAGAGCTGTTCAAGCCCTCTCTCTCTCTGTGTGTAGCTGTCTGTCTCCCAATAAGGCAAACAAAGTAGAGGGAGGGTGAGTCACCATACTGAGTCACTGTAGGGTTCAGAGGCCTGCCTGTCTCTCCTTCAGGTAGTAGAGGGATGGTCACTGATGGGAGTGGGGGCCACAAACTCTGAACTCATCATGAGGGGCCACAGTGGCTCATGGGTCTGAGTACTCACATCCATACCCACACATGCAGTCAGAGCCAGGGGACCGGAGCTAAATGGTCCCCCCGCGAACATAACATTTTAGCCCCCCCTTGACAGAAAAGACTGATGTTTTAAGTTAATTTAAATTCAACACACTTTGCCCTGGGGCAGAGAGAAGACGTTTAGTTTTATAATGCTATTCTTCACATTTTGCCCTGGGGGCAGAGAGAAGATATTTAGTTTTATAATGCTATTCTACACATTTTGCCCTGGGGGCAGAGAGATGTTTGGTTTTATAATGCTATTCTACACATTTTGCCCTGGGGCAGAGAGAAGATGTTTAGTTTTATAATGCTATTCTACACATTTTGCCCTGGGGCAGAGAGAAGATGTTTAGTTTTATAATGCTATTCTACACATTTTGCCCTGGGGGCAGAGAGAAGATGTTTGGTTTTATAATGCTATTCTACACATTTTGCCCTGGGGGCAGAGACATGTTTAGTTTTATAATGCTATTCTACACATTTTGCCCTGGGGCAGAGAGATGTTTAGTTTTATAATGCTATTCTACACATTTTGCCCTGGGGGCAGAGAGAATATGTCTTAGTTTTTATTATGATATCTGAGTGAGAGTAACTAACAAAATTATGGGCGCTCCCCGGTCGATAATTCGATCATAATTACTACAATTTTAGAAAGCTGGCTATACTAACTTACCAATCCAAAACATGTTACCTGACATGGCTCATTGAGTGACTGTTCGTGACATAATCATTTTATTTTGACCTCAACAGTAAGTTTAGAAACCGACTAATTACCGACTAATTACAAATAAAAGTTTGTTTTACAGTGGGGCAAAAAAGTATTTAGTCAGCCACCAATTGTGCAAGTTCTCCCACTTAAAAAGAGGAGAGAGGCCTGTAATTTTCATCATAGGTACACTTCAACTATGACAGACAAAATGAGAAGAAAAAAATCCAGAAAATCACATTGTAGGATTTTTTATGAATTTATTTGCAAATTATGGTGGAAAATAAGCATTTGGTGACCTACAAACAAGCAAGATTTCTGGCTCTCACAGACCTGTAACTTCTTCTTTAAGAGGCTCCTCTGTCCTCCACTCGTTACCTGTATTAATGGCACCCGTTTGAACTTGTTATCAGTATAAAAGACACCTGTCCGCAACCTCAAACAGTCACACTCCAAACTCCACTATGGCCAAGACCAACGAGCTGTCAAAGGACACCAGAAACAAAATTGTAGACCTGCACCAGGCTGGGAAGACTGAATCTGCAGTAGGTAAGCAGCTTGGTTTGAAGAAATCAACTGTGGGAGCAATTATTAGGAAGTGGAAGACATACAAGACCACTGATAATCTCCCTCGATCTGGGGCTCCACGCAAGATCTCACCCCGTGGGGTCAAAATGATAACAAGAACGGTGAGCAAAAATCCCAGAACCACACAGGGGACCAGTCCGGTGACACCGCCACGGCCAGTCGGTGTAAAGGAAAGAATGGGGCCATGTATCGTGAGATTTTGAGTGAAAACCTCCTTCCATCCGCAAGGGCATTGAAGATGAAACGTGGCTGGGTCTTTCAGCATGACAATGATCCCAAACACACCGCCTGGGCAATGAAGGAGTGGCTTCGTAAGAAGCATTTCAAGGTCCTGGAGTGGCCTAGCCAGTCTCCAGATCTCAACCCCATACAAAATCTTTGGAGGGAGTTGAAAGTCCGTGTTGCCCAGCAACAGCCCCAAAACATCACTGCTCTAGAGGAGATCTGCATGGAGGAATGGGCCAAAATACCAGCAACAGTGTGTGAAAACCTTGTGAAGACTTACAGAAAACGTTTGACCTTTGTCATTGCCAACAAAGGGTATATAACAAAGTATTGAGATAAACTTTTGTTATTGACCAAATACTTATTTTCCACCATAATTTGCAAATAAATTCATTAAAAATCCTAAAATGTGATTTTCTGCTTCTCATTTTGTCTGTCATAGTTGAAGTGTACCTATGATGAAAATTACAGGCCTCTCATCTTTTTAAGTGGGAGAACTTGCACAATTGGTGGCTGACTAAATACTTTTTTCCCCCACTGTATTATGTTTTGGGAGATCAATCCACTATAAAAGGGGGTCCGTGGGCCACATCCCTGAGGAAGAGCGTGAGATTCCACCACCCCCACAGCTGTGCTTACAAACCCTGCCCTGTACTCATGTAGGGACTCAAACCAAGGAGTGCCCCTTTACTGAACAAACAGTGCCACAATGAGATTCAACCCACACACACACACTGCTGTGCTTACAAACCCTGCCCTGTACTCTGACACACACAGTGGTGTCATGTGAGTCACAGCAGCGTGTTGGCATCTCCTCCACCCGGTGCAGCCGCCGGCTGTTTAGGCACGCGTGCACAAACCGCACTAATGCATTCTGTAGTGAAATGACCCAGCAGGATTCAAATGTCTCCTAAACCATATCACAATCAATCCCCAGTCCTGCTAACAACCAATGAGGCTTGGGGAAACCCCAGACTAGTAGGAGACAGGAAACTGGCCACGGCCAGTCATCAAGTCAGATGACAGGGCCAGTCGGTGACACGAACACCGCCACAGTCACCCATAGCAGAGCCCACCAAATCAAACTTTGTCACATGCGCCGAATACAAGTGTAGACTTTACCGTGAATTCCTTACTTACAAGCCCTTAACCAATAGTGCAGTTCAAGAAGAAGAAAATATTTACCAAGTCGGCTAGAATAAAAAGTAATAATAAAAACTAACACAGTAAGAATACAAATAACAAGGCTATATACAGGGGCACCGGTACTGAGTCAGTGTGCAGGGGTACAGGCTTGTTGAGGTCATCTGTAAATGTAGGTGGGGGCGAAGTGACGCTGCATAGGTAACAAACAAACAGTGAGTAGCAGCAGTGTACAAAAGGGAAGGGGGGGGGTCAATTTAAATTGTCCAGTGGCGATTTTTATGAACTGTCCAGCAGTCTAATTGCTGGGGGTAAGCAGCTGTTGAGGATCCTTGCCGTGCGGTAGCAATTTTATGGGCTTTCCTCTGACACCGCCTATCAGGTCCTGGATGGCAGGAAGCTTGGCCCCAGTGATGTACTGGGCCGTTCATACTACCCTCTGTAGCGCCTTACGGTCAGATGCCGAGCAGTTGCCATACCAGGCGGTGATGCAACCGGTCAGGATGCTCTCGATGGTGCAGCTGAAGAACCTTTTGAGGATTTGGGGACCCATGCCAAAACTTTTCAGTCTCCTGAGGGGGAATAGGTTTTGTCGTGCCCTCTTCACAACTGTCTTGGTATGTTTGGACCATAATAGTTTGTTTGTGATGTGGACACCAAGGAACTTGAAACTCTCGACCCGCTCCAATACAGCCCTGTCAATGGGGGCCTGTTTGGCCCACCTTTTCCTCTAGTCCACAATCAGCTCCGTTGTCTTGCTCACATTGAGGGAGAGGTTGTTGTCCTGGCATCACACTGCCAGGTCTCTGACCTCCTCCCTATAGGCTGTCTCATTGTCGGTGATAAGGTCACTGTTGTGTCTTCAGCAAACTTAATGATGGTGTTGGGGTCGTGTTCTGCCACGCAGTCGTGGGTAAACAGGGAATACAGGAGGGGACTAAGTACACACCCCTGAGGGGCCCCAGTGTTAAGGATCAGCGTGGCAGAAGTGTTGTTGCCTACTCTTACCACCTGGGGGCAGCCCGTCAGGAAGTCCAGGATTCAGTTGCAGAGGGAGGTGTTTAGTCCCAGAGTCTTTAGCTTAGTGATGAGCTTTGAGGGCACTATGGTGTTGAAAGCTGAGCTGTAGTCAATGAACAGCATTCTCACATAGGTGTTCCTTTTGTCCAGGTGAGAAAGGGCCGTGTGGAGTGCGATTGAGATTGCGTCATCTGTGGATCTGTTGGGGTGGTATGCGAATTGGAGTGGGTCTAGGGTATCCAGGAGGATGCTGATCATGGCTCAAATCAACAGCCTTTCAAAGCACTTCATTGCTACCGATGTGAGTGCAACGGGGCGGTAATAATTTAGACAGGTTACCTTTTATTCCTTGGGCACAGGGACTATGGTGGTCTGCTTGAAACATGTAGGTATTACAGACTCGGTCAGGGAGAGGTTGAAAATGTCAGTGAAGACACTCGACAGTTGGTCCGCGCATTCTTTGAGTACACGTCCTGGTAATCTGTCTGGGCCCGCGGCTTTGTGAATTTTGACCTGTTTAAAGGTTTTGTTCACATCACATCGGGTACCGAGATCGTTATCACACAGTCATTCAAAACAGCTGGTGCTCTCGTGCATGATTCAGTGTTGCTTGCCTCGAAGCGAGCATAAAAGGCATTTAGCTCGTCTGGTAGGCTCACGTCACTGGGCAGCTCGCGTCTGGGTTTCCCTTTGTAGTCCGTAATAGTTTTCAAGCCCTGCCACATCCGACGAGCATCAGAGCCGGTGTAGTAGGATTCAAACTGATAATTTGCTTGTTTGACGGTTTGTCTGAGGGCGTAGCAGGATTTCTTATAAGCGTCTCTAGCCTTTAGATTGATGCAGAGGTTTCCTGTAATCAAGGGTTTGTGGTTGGGATATGTATGTACAGTCACTGTGGGGACAACGTCATCAATGCACTTATTGATGAAGCCAATGACTGAGGAGGTGTATTCCTCAATGACATTGAATGAATCCCGGAACATATTCCAGTCTGTGCTAGCAAAACAGTCCTGTAGTGAAGCATCCGCGTCATCTGATCACTTCCGTATTGAGCGAGTCACTGGTACTTCCTGCTTTAGTTTTTGCTTGTAAGCAGGAATCAGGAGGATAGAATGATGGTCAGATTTGCCAAATGGAGGGCGAGGGAGAACTTTGTATGCATCTTTGTACTACACAGGGCCAGTAGTACTACTACTAAACAGGGCCAGTACTACTACACAGGGCCAGTACTACTACTACTACACAGGGCCAGTACTACTACTACTACTACACAGGGCCAGTACAACTACTACTACTACTACTACTACACAGGGCCAGTACTACTACTACTACTACTACTACACAGGGCCAGTACTACTACTACTACTACTACTACTACACAGGGCCAGTACTACTACTACACAGGGCCAGTACTACTACTACTACTACACAGGGCCAGCACTACTACACAGGGCCAGTACTACTACTACTACTACTACACAGGGCCAGTACTACTACTACTACTACTACACAGGGCCACTACTACTACTACTACACAGGGCCAGTACTACTACTACTACTACTACACAGGGCCAGTACTACTTCTACTACTACACAGGGCCAGTACTACTTCTACTACTACACAGGGCCAGTACTACTACACAAGGCCAGGGCCAGTACTACTACACAAGGCCAGTACTACTACTACTACATAGGGCCACTACAACTACTACTACACAGGGCCAGTACTACTACAACTACTACTACACAGGGCCAGTACTACTACTACACAGGGCCAGTACTACTACTACACAGGGCCAGTACTACTACAACTACTACTACACAGGACCAGTACTACTACAACTACTACTACACAGGGCCAGTACTACTAAAAAAGACCAGGGCCAGTACTACTACACAAGGCCAGTACTACTACACAGGGCCACTACAACTACTACTACAAAGGGCCAGTACTACTACAACTACTACTACACAGGGCCAGTACTACTACTACACAGGGACAGTACTACTACTACACAGGGCCAGTACTACTACAACTACACAGGGCCAGAACTACTACAACTACTACACAGGGCCAGTACTACTACTACTACTACTACTACTACTACTACTACTACACAGGGCCAGTACTACTACTACTACTATTACACAGGGCCAGCACTACTACACAGGGCCAGCACTACTACACAGGGCCAGCACTACTACACAGGGCCAGCACTACTACACAGGGCCAGCACAACTACTACTACTACTACACAGGGCCAGTACTACTACTACTACTACAACAACAACAGAGGGCCAGTACTACTACTACTACTACACAGGGCCAGTACTACTTCTACTACTACACAGGGCCAGTACTACTTCTACTACTACACAGGGCCAGTACTACTACACAAGGCCAGGGCCAGTACTACTACACAAGGCCAGTACTATTACTACTACACAGGGCCACTACAACTACTACTACACAGGGCCAGTACTACTACTACACAGGGCCAGTACTACTACACAGGGCCAGTACTACTACACAGGGCCAGTACTACTACACAGGGCCACTACAACTACTACTACACAGGGCCAGTACTACTACAACTACTACTACACAGGGCCAGAACTACTACAACTACTACTACACAGGGCCAGAACTACTACAACTACTACTACACAGGGCCAGAACTACTACAACTACTACTACACAGGGCCAGAACTACTACTACTACTACTACACAGGGCCAGAACTACTACTACTACTACTACACAGGGCCAGAACTACTACTACTACACAGGGCCAGAACTACTACTACTACACAGGGCCAGAACTACTACTACTACTACTACACAGGGCCAGAACTACTACTACTACTACACAGGGCCAGAACTACTACTACTACTACACAGGGCCAGAACTACTACTACTACTAAACAGGGCCAGAACTACTACTACTACTACACAGGGCCAGAACTACTACTACTACTACACAGGGCCAGAACTACTACACAGGGCCAGAACTACTACAACTACTACTACACAAGGCCACTACTACTACTACACAGGGCCAGTACTACTACTACAACTACTACAACATAGGGCCAGTACTACTAAAACTACTACTACACAGGGCCAGTACTACGACTACTACAACTACTACACAGGGCCAGTACTACTACACAGGGCCAGTACTACTACACAGGGCCACTACTACTACTACTACACAGGGCCAGTACTACTACTACACAGGGCCAGTATTACTACTACACAGGGCCAGTACTACTACTACTACACAGGGCCAGTATTATGACTACTACAACTACTACACAGGGCCTGTACTACTACAACTACACAGGGCCAGTACTACTACACAGGGCCAGTACTACTACTACTACTACCACCACTACAACACAGGGCCAGTACAACTACACAGGGCCAGTACAACTACTACTACTACAACAACACAGGGCCAGTACTACTACACAGGGCCACTACTACTACTACTACTACTACTACTACTACTACAGGGCCAGTACTAATACAACAACTACTATTACACAGGGCCAGTACTACTACTACTCAGGGCCAGTACTACTACTCAGGGCCAGTACTACTACTACTACTACTACTACACAGGGCCAGTACTACTACAACTACACAGGGCCAGTACTACTACAACAACTACTATTACACAGGGCCAGTACTACTACTACTCAGGGCCAGTACTACTACTACACAGGGCCAGTACTACTACTACACAGGGCCAGTACTACTACTACTACTACTACTACTAAACAGGGCCAGTACTACTACAACAACTACTATTACACAGGGCCAGTACTACTACTACTCAGGGACAGTACTACTACTACTCAGGGCCACTACTACTACTACTACTACTACTCAGGGACAGTACTACTACTACTCAGGGCCACTACTACTACTACTACTACTACACAGGGCCAGTACTACTACTACTACACAGTGCCAGTACTACTACTACTACTACTACTAAACAGGGCCAGTACTACTACAACAACTACTATTACACAGGGCCAGTACTACTACTACACAGGGCCAGTACTACTACTACTCAGGGCCAGTACTACTACTACTACTCAGGGCCAGTACTACTACTACACAGGGCCAGTACTACGACTACTACAACTACTACACAGGGCCAGTACTACGACTACTACAACTACTACACAGGGCCAGTACTACTACTACACAGGGCCAGTACTACTACTACTCAGGGCCAGTACTACTACTACTACTACTACACAGGGCCAGTACTACTACACAGGGCCAGTACTACTACAACTACTACTATTACACAGGGCCAGTACTACTACTACTCAGGGACAGTACTACTACTACTCAGGGCCACTACTACTACTACTACTACTACTCAGGGACAGTACTACTACTACTCAGGGCCACTACTACTACTACTACTACTACACAGGGCCAGTACTACTACTACTACACAGTGCCAGTACTACTACTACTACTACTACTAAACAGGGCCAGTACTACTACAACAACTACTATTACACAGGGCCAGTACTACTACTACACAGGGCCAGTACTACTACTACTCAGGGCCAGTACTACTACTACTACAGGGCCACTACTCAGGGCCAGTACTACTACTACACAGGGCCAGTACTACGACTACTACAACTACTACACAGGGCCAGTACTACGACTACTACAACTACTACACAGGGCCAGTACTACTACTACACAGGGCCAGTACTACTACTACTCAGGGCCAGTACTACTACTACTACTACTACACAGGGCCAGTACTACTACACAGGGCCAGTACTACTACAACTACTACTACACAGGGCCAGTACTACTACACAGGGCCAGTACTACTACTACTACTCCTACTACTACTACTACTACTACACAGGGCCACTACTACTACACAGGGCCACTACAACTACTACACAGGGCCACTACTACTACTACTACTACTACTACTACTACACTGTGCCAGTGTTACTACTACCAAACTGTGCCAGTACTTCTACTACCACTACTACACTGTGCCAGTACTACTACACTGTGCCAGTACTACTACTACTACTACTACACTGTGCCACTACTACTACTACTACTACTACTACACAGGGCCACTACTACTACTACTACAACACAGGGCCACTACAACTACTACACAGGGCCACTACAACTACTACACATGGCCACTACAACTACTACACATGGCCACTACAACTACTACACAGGGCCATTACTACTACTACTACACAGGGCCACTACTACTACTACTACACAGGGCCACTACTACTACTACCACACAGGGCCACTACTACTACTACTACACAGGGCCACTACTACTACTACTACTACAACTACAGGGCCATTACTACTACTACTACACAGGGCCACTACTACTACTACTACTACTACACAGGTCCACTACTACTACTACACAGGTCCACTACTACTACTACTACTACTACTACACAGGGCCACTACTACTACTACTACTACTACACAGGGCCACTACTACTACTACTACACAGGGCCACAACTAATACTACTACAACACAGGGCCACTACTACTACTACTACTACTACTACACAGGGCCACACCTACTACACAGGGCCACTACTACTACACAGGGCCACTACTACTACTACTACTACTACAACAACACAGGGCCACTACTACTACACAGGGCCACTACTACTACTACTACTACTACTACACAGGGCCACTACTACTACTACTACTACTACTACTACTACTACAACAACACAGGGCCACTACTACTACACAGGGCCACTACTACTACTACTACTACTACTACTACTACACAGGGCCACTGCTACTACACAGGGCCACTACTACTACTACACAGGGCCACTACTACTACTACTACACAGGGCCACTACTACTACTACTACTACTACTACTACTACTACACAGGGCCACTACTACTACTACTACACAGGGCCACTACTACTACTACACAGGGCCACTACTACTACTACTACTACTACTACACAGGGCCACTACTACTACTACTACTACTACACAGGGCCACTACTACTACTACTACTACTACTACTACTACTACTACTACTACACAGGGCCACTACTACTACTACACAGGGCCACTACTACTACTACACAGGGCCACTACTACTACTACTACTACTACTACTACTACACTGTGCCACTGCTACTACTACACAGGGCCACTACTACTACTACTACAACACAGGGCCACTAATACTACACAGGGCCACTACAACTACTACACAGGGCCACTACAACTACTACACAGGGCCATTACTACTACTACACAGGGCCACTACTACTACTACACAGGGCCACTACTACTGCTACTACTACTACTACCTCCACACAGGGCCACTACTACTACTACTACTACTACTACTACTACTACTACTACTACTACTACTACTACAACACAGGTCCACTACTACTACTACTACTACTACTACTACACAGGGCCACTACTACTACTACTACTACTACTACACAGGTCCACTACTACTACTACACAGGGCCACAACTAATACTACTACAACACAGGGCCACTACTACTACTACACAGGGCCACTACTACTACACAGGGCCACTACTACTACTACTACTACTACTACTACAACAACACAGGGCCACTACTACTACACAGGGCCACTACTACTACTACTACTACTACTACACAGGGCCACTGCTACTACACAGGGCCACTACTACTACTACACAGGGCCACTACTACTACAACACAGGGCCACTACTACTACTACACAGGGCCACTACTACTACTACACAGGGCCACTACTACTACTACACAGGGCCACTACTACTACTACTACTACACAGGGCCACTACTACTACTACTACTACTACTACACAGGGCCACTACTACTACTACTACTACTACACAGGGCTACTACTACTACTACTACTACTACTACTACACAGGGCTACTACTACTACTACTACACAGGGCCACTACTACACAGGGCCACTACTACACAGGGCCACTACTACTACTACTACACAGGGCCAGTACTACTACTACTACTACTACTACTACACAGGGCCAGTACTACTACTACTACTACTACTACTACTACTACAACAACACAGGGCCACTACTACTACTACTACTACACAGGGCCACTACTACTACACAGGGCCACTACTACTACAACTACTACACAGGGCCACTACTACTACTACTACTACTACTACTACACAGGGCCACTACTACTACTACTACTACTACTACTACTACACAGGGCCACTACTACTACTACTACTACTACTACAACACAGGGCCAGTACTACTACTACTACTACTACTACTACACAGGGCCACTACTACTACACAGGGCCACTACTACTACACAGGGCCACTACTACTACTACTACTACTACTACAACACAGGGCCACTACTACTACACAGGGCCACTACAACTACTACACAGGGCCACTACTACTACTACTACTACTACTACTACTACACAGGGCCAGTACTACTACACAGGGCCAGTACTACTACACAGGGCCAGTACTACTACTACTACACAGTGCCAGTACTACTACTACTACTACAATAACAACACAGGGCCACTACTACTACTACTACTACACAGGGCCACTACTACACAGGGCCACTACTACTACTACTACACAGGGCCACTACTACTACTACTACTACTACTACTACACAGGGCCACTACTACTACATAGGGCCACTACTACTACACCGGGCCATCACTACTACTACTACTACTACTACTACTACTACTACTACTACTACACAGGGCCACTACTACTACTACTACACAGGGCCACTACTACTACTACTACTACTACTACTACTACTACTACTACTACTACACAGGGCCACTACTACTACTACTACTACTACTACTACACAGGGCCACTACTACTACACAGGGCCAGTACTACTACTACTACTACTACACAGGGCCACTACACAGGGCCACTACTACTACTACTACTACTACTACTACTACACAGGGCCACTACTACTACACAGGGCCAGTACTACTACTCAGGGCCACCACTACTACACAGGGCCAGTACTACTACACAGGGCCACCACTACTACACAGGGCCACCACTACTACACAGGGCCAGTACTACTACACAGGGCCAGTACTACTACACAGGGCCACGACTACTACACAGGGCCACTACTACTACACAGGGCCACTACTACTACACAGGGCCAGTACTACTACACAGGGCCACCACTACTACACAGGGCCACCACTACTACACAGGGCCACTACTACTACACAGGGCCACCACTACTACACAGGGCCAGGAGGCATCGTTATCAACACTGGAGGACTAATGATTCATCAAAGTGCATTTAGAGACTCAAACAGTATCAGGTGTGTATCCATCCAGAGAACAAACACTTCCCCGCCTCCCTCCCTCCCTCCTTCAGGGTCTCTAAAAGAAGCATCTCCCTCCCAGCCTCCCTCCCTCCCTCCTTCAGGGTCTCTAAAAGAAGCATCTCCCTCCCAGCCTCTCGTCATCTGGCCTCCTTTCTGACGTCTGACAGATTCCCAAAAGAAGAGCAGCAGAGACCTCAGCTCCCCTCAGCCCTATTCTGGGATCCGACATGTCCTTCTTTCAGAGTAGAACTGTGCGTGGTGAAGGCTGAGAGAAGGGGGGGTGTGTATGGAAGTCGGTGCACTGCAGTGAACAGGGCAAATGGGTGGTTGGTTGGATGTTGGGGCTTGGGTGGTGTTCAGTAGGGAGAAAACGGTTTGAAGGATTTTGAAACAGATGGTAGAAACTGAACAATAACCAAAAAGAACAAAGATTTAGTTTCTTTTGCCAAACCTTTTCATATGGTGGGCCCTACTAACATTGCCATTGTCTCTCCACCTTGAAAAGCTGAGAGGAGAACATGGAGGCTGTGTGTGTATAATCATAGTGATGTGATTCCATGTGTAACAGGAAGTTGTTAGTATCCTCATAACCAGAGAGTTTTGTTAGCATTCCACAACAACTATGCACCAGGTGTTTCCCATAGCGTTTCATTAAAAAGGTTCAAGCCCTGTTGCCAAGCGCAAGGAAGTCAACTTGAGCCCTATGGCCAGCCAACATGTGGTAGTTGAGAACCTTAGCATACTTTAACATGGTTACAACTGAACTGAGTGTTTTAGTCCAGGTATTTCTGTAGGGTTATATGTGCAGACCCCCCACTACAACAAAATACCTTGTTTCAGGTCCAAACCCCAAGGCCCTTCCATATTCTGTAAGCCACTTCGTTTCCTATAGGCCTCGGGCTCTAGGCTATGCAGTGTAAAAGGAAGGTTCTGTCCCACCTGAAATCTCAGCCGTCAGGTGTCAACTAGTTCAGGGTTTCCTAAAGGTGGTCCTGACCCCAGTGAACATTTTGTTCCCCCCCCCAGCACTACACAGCTGATTCAAATATTCAAAGCTTGATGAAGAGTTGGTTATTTGAATCAGCTGTGTAGTGCTGGGGGGAAAAATAAACATGCACCCAGGGGGGCCCAGGACACCCGCCTTCTCTGAAACACCCCCCCTTCTCTCTTTCTTAAACTAGTTACATTATTCGTTTGAATTTCTGACTGATTTCAAATCAAAATGTATTTATAAAGCCATTTTGACACCAGCAGATGCCACAACGTGCGCATACAGAAACCCAGCTTACACCCCCACACAGCAAGTACTGCAGATGTAGAAGCACGGTGACTAGAATTGAATATAGTTCTATAAATAACAGATAAATAGATACAAATCCCCAGGACCGACTGAGAAACCCTGAACTAGCTAGTAGTAATACACAGTCTATCTGTCCTAGTGGATCAGTTAGGAGGCTGTTGTCTTAGGTCGTCAATGGAATATGAACATCTGGAAAGAAGCTCGTCCCAATATGAAACTAACAGAGGCTCCAGCCCAGGCTTATTTTTGCTGAACAGGTTTTGTGATGTTGAAATCCCCAGGGCAAATGTTTGAAGTACCTGTTACAACACAGCCTGCTAGCTGCCCTACCTCCTCCTCCTCCTCCTTCCTGCCCTGTCAACCAAACACAAATGTGTAGGAATGTCTCCCTCTTTCTCTCTCACACACACACACCCTGTTCTAGTGGACACAGTCGGGTGCCAACATGAAATACATTGAAATAAGTTAATGTGTAATGAATCTATTGATTAAATGTGACTGTGCCAGGTGTGTGTCATATGTAGCCTGTCCATTACATGTTCACTATCTCTCACATCAACATAATACTGAGCCTGAACCTATTACAAACATGATCTAGTTATTATGGTAGAGGCATAGCGCAGTATGACATGTCTGAACAGTGGCGTGTAGCCTACATTGTGCGGCTGCGCCGAGGAGCGCTGATTTTACTGTAGAAATGTAGTCCTACCTGATGCACCACGGACGGCAACAAAATGAAAGCTACGCGTCGCTATTGACTGTAAAATACGTATGATAACTCACAGAATGTCATTAGGGAAGTAGGTCGTAATTTTGAAAAGTACATTTATTCAGAAAAGTAGGCCAATATAATTGAACAGGGAAGACCTTCAATAAAGAGCATCGAACGCTCCCTCGGGAATTCTCTTCGAATGAAGAGATTCTAATCGCAGTTCAAGATGCGCACCGAATGGGGGAGGGCAAAAATGCCATTAAATCACTAATAAAAACACATTCCAAAATGTTGACATAACTTATGAGTTGGCCTATATCGTCTGTCAACCTGCGGCATCAAACTTTTTAGAGTTGTAGAAGCTTTACCTTGTAGACATTCTCCGTTATGCGGTGAACCTCGTCGGTGCGAGACATCTTGAAATCTTCGGTCAAAACCATAAACAATATTTTCCTTTAGAGAGAAGTTATCCGAGTGAAATACGACGAATGGGTAGAGAGAGTAGCCTAAACGAAGAGAAGATGTGATACGATTTACCGCGAAGGTACGTGTGTCTGAAAGAAAGACAGTAACCGGAAGATTCTCTTGGTCGGTTGCACCCACTCAAATCCCTCTCACGCAATCAATCTCTGCGGTGTTCGCCAAAGCGTCTTGTCACATCGCGGAGCTTTTCCAATTACAAGAGCGCCACCCGCCTTCTCTGAAACACCGCCTCTCCCCTTCTCTCTCTGCCCAAATATGTTAAACTAGTTGCATTATTCATTTGAATTTCTGACATTGATTTCAAATCAAATTTATTTATAAAGTGCTTACACAGAAACCCAGCCTAAAACCCCAAACAGCAAGCGTTGCAGAAGCACCGTGGCAAGGATTTATTATAGTTTCATAAAGCTTAATATTTTATAAATATATACAGTGCCTATAGAAAGTCCAAACATGGCAAAGACACCTTTTGGCCTGAATGCAAAGCCTTATGTTTGAGGAAAATCCAACAACACATCACTGAGTAACTGCCTCCTTATTGTCAAGCACGGTAGTGGCTGCATCATGTTATGGGTATGCTTGACATCGGCAAATACTGGTCAATTTTTCAGGATGAAAAGAAATGGGATGGAGCTAAGTGTAGGCAAAATCCTAGAGGAAAACCTGTTTCAGTCTGCTTTACACCAGAGAGGAATTCACTTTTCAGCAGGACAATAACCTACAACACAAGGCCAAATCTACAGCGGAGTGGTTTACCAAGAAGACAGTGAATGTTCCTGATTGGCCAAGTTACAATCTGCCTGAAAATCTATGGAATGACTTGACAACACATTGAAAAAAAGAATGTGCAAATGCTGCACAGTTCAGGTGTGGAGAGCTTTGATGAGACTTACCCAGAAAGACTCACAGCTGTAATCGCTGCCAATGGTGCTTCTACAAAGCAGTGTGAATACTTACGTAAATGAGATATTTCTGTATTTCATTTTCAATACATTTAGTAAATGTTCTACAAACATGTTTTCACTTTAATGTTGTATTGTGTGTAGTTGGCATTTCATTATTTAATCTAATCAAGATGTTTTATTTTTCATTCATCTTTAACATTGTGTGTGTTTTGTGTAGCTTGCTGACATAAAACAAAAAAGTATAATTTTTAATACCACTTTGTAACACATTAAAATGTGAATAAATCCAAGAGGGCTGTAGACTTTCTACAGGGACTGTTTGACTGCATCTACACTTCAGGTGACTGCATCTATGACTGCATCTAAACTTCAGGTGACTGCATCTATGACTGCATCTACACTTCAGGTGACTGCATCTACACTTCAGGTGACTGCATCTACACTTCAGGTGACTGCATCTACACTTCAGGTGACTGCATCTATGACTGCATCTACACTTCAGCTGACTGCATCTACACTTCAGCTGACTGCATCTACACTTCAGCTGACTGCATCTGTGACTGCATCTACACTTCAGGTGATATAGTGAAATTAAACATCACAATTTATTTTTTAACAAAGAATGACGATTACTATTTTTTTTAAATCACTATCATGGAAATATTTGTTACTAAACAAAATCAATAGCCTCACATACCAAACCTACAAGTCATAAGTCATGTAACACCAATTTAGACTGTACGAAACTGAACAAAGACCTGGTGAAGGACACAAGCCCTTTTCTCACCGGGGAAGTATAATTGAAACGGTCAGTTGCTGCTGGAAAATAACACCAGGGAATGTTTTCATGAAGTGTCCTGGATGTCTCATGTGACGAGTGGAGGACAGCGCTGTGTGGAACACTCCCACTGTTGTGGATTCAATGGTTTTTACATAGAGAGATGATCCATTATACAAGGAGCCAGCGTGGTTTATGAGGGAAGGTGTCCACAACATTAGAAGACTACCTTTCACAGACATGTGAACCAGACTTCCTGTTCCTGTTCAGCTCGTCACCAGCAGTAGGAGGTCTGTAGTTCTGGCTTCAGGAAACCAGACTTCCTGTTCCTGTTCAGCTAGTCCCCAGCAGTAGGAGGTCTGTAGTTCTGGCTTCAGGAAACCAGACTTCCTGTTCCCTTTCAGCTAGTCACCAGCAGTAGGAGGTCTGTAGTTCTGGCTTAAGGAAACCAGACTTCCTGTTCCTGTTCAGCTAGTCCCCAGCAGTAGGAGGTCTGTAGTTCTGGCTTCAGGAAACCAGACTTCCTGTTCCTGTTCAGCTAGTCACCAGCAGTAGGAGGTCTGTAGTTCTGGCTTCAGGGCAGCAGTGGTGTGGGCCGAAGCCTTGTGGGTGGAATCCAGTCCACATGTAACTTGGGCTCCAGCCAGCCAGGGAGAGAGCTGTGGTATACTGCCCAGGGAGAGAGACAGGAGACAGAGCTGTGGTATACTACTCAGAGAGAGAGACAGGAGACAGAGCTGTGGTATACTACTCAGAGAGAGAGACAGGTAGACAGAGCCGTGGTATACTGCTCAGAGAGGGAGACAGGTAGACAGAGCTGTGATATACTGCTCAGAGAGGGAGACAGGTAGACAGAGCTGTGGTATACTGCTCAGAGAGGGAAACAGGTAGACAGAGCTGTGGTATACTGCTCAGAGAGGGAGACAGGTAGACAGAGAGCTGTGGTATACTGCTCAGAGAGGGAGACAGGTAGTCAGAGCTGTGGTATACTGCTCAGAGAGGGAGACAGAGCTGTGGTATACTGCTCAGAGAGGGAGACAGGTAGACAGAGCTGTGGTATACTGCTCAGAGAGGGAGACAGGTAGACAGAGAGCTGTGGTATACTGCTCAGAGAGGGAGACAGGTAGTCAGAGCTGTGGTATACTGCTCAGAGAGAGACAGGTAGACAGAGAGCTGTGGTATACTGCTCAGAGAGAGAGACAGGTAGACAGAGCTGTGGTATACTGCTCAGAGAGAGACAGGTAGACAGAGAGCTGTGGTATACTGCTCAGAGAGAGAGACAGGTAGACAGAGCTGTGGTATACTGCTCAGAGAGGGAGACAGGTAGACAGAGCTATAGTACACTGCTCAGAGAGAGAGACAGGTAGTCAGTCAGAGTGGGAGAGAGATGCCAGTGCAAATACTCCTGTCCTCACCTTGACTAGGCCAGTAAGTGGACTGTTGTGGGAACAGTTCTACTAACCCACACAATGACGTCATAGCTTCGTGTTCCAATGTTTGACTGTCAGACAGGTCCAACATATTGTATCCTCTTTAAATACAGCAACAATACCTTATCCTCTGGTCATATAAACATGCTCTACAATAACGATATACAACCATCTGCATAAACATATTTCGATAGGAAACGTTGTACCCTACACCAGGGGTATACAACTCTTACCCTATGAGGTCCAGAGACAGCTGGTTTTCTGTTCCACCTGATAATTAAATTGTACCCACTTGGTGTCCCAGGTCGAAGTCAGTCCCTGATTAGAGGGGAACACTGTAAATAATGCAGTGGAACGTCAAGGTCCTGAGTTAAGTTTGAGGGCTGTATACAATAGCATTACGTAAGGTAGGAAACCCATGGGGGCAAACTAATTGTTTTCCAAAGCACCGTCTGTGGGTGATATTGTTCAGTGGGTAATTGGTGTTAGCTCATTGTTCATTCCAAGTATTCTACTTAGTGTAGTCCTGGCTGTAAACAATGCAGTGGCTCTCTCACCTGGATAAAACATCTCACACACATCACAGCCCAATCCCACGTTGACCCCTAGAGTGGAGCAATATGGTAATAGCTACAACTTGCCCTCTGATAGGCTAGCTCAGGGGTAGGCAGCCCTGTTCCTGGAGGGCCACAGGATTGTGCTTTAAACCAACCTGGAAGACCAGGTGTGTTGAATTTAGTCAATCACTGAACTGACCAATTGAGCTAATTGATCAGTTCAGCAAATTACTAAATTCAACACACCTGGTCTTCCAGGTTGGTTTAAAGCACAATCCTGTGGCCCTCCAGGAACAGGGCTGCCTACCCCTGAGCTAGCCTATCAGAGGGCACATTGGTCCAGGAACAGGGCTGCCTACCCCTGAGCTAGCCTATCAGAGGGCACATTGGTCCAGGAACAGGGCTGCCTACCCCTGAGCTAGCCTATCAGAGGGCACATTGGTCCAGGAACATGGCTGCCTACCCCTGAGCTAGCCTATCAGAGGGCACATAGGTCCAGGAACAGGGCTGCCTACCCCTGAGCTAGCCTATCAGAGGGCACATTGGTCCAGGAACAGGGCTGCCTACCGCTGAGCTAGCCTATCAGAGGGCACATTGGTCCAGGAACAGGGCTGCCTACCCCTGAGCTAGCCTATCAGAGGGCACATTGGTCCAGGAACAGGGCTGCCTACCCCTGAGCTAGCCTATCAGAGGGCACATTGGTCCAGGAACATGGCTGCCTACCCCTGAGCTAGCCTATCAGAGGGCACATAGGTCCAGGAACAGGGCTGCCTACCCCTGAGCTAGCCTATCAGAGGGCACATTGGTCCAGGAACAGGGCTGCCTACCGCTGAGCTAGCCTATCAGAGGGCACATTGGTCCAGGAACAGGGCTGCCTACCCCTGAGCTAGCCTATCAGAGGGCACATAGGTTCAGGAACAGGGCTGCCTACCCCTGAGCTAGCCTATCAGAGGGCACATTGGTCCAGGAACAGGGCTGCCTACCCCTGAGCTAGCCTATCAGAGGGCACATTGGTCCAGGAACAGGGCTGCCTACCCCTGAGCTAGCCTATCAGAGGGCACATTGGTCCAGGAACAGGGCTGCCTACCCCTGACCTAGGGGAAAGTTTCACCATCCTGCTTATACCAATCAACTCCTCTCTGAATAGGTTCTAGGGGTTGATTTGGGATTGGGCCTCTCTTTTCTTTGCCAAGAACACTTACGTCTCCAAACTGGTTCTGAGAACTCCGGTTCCGGTTGGAGCGAGCGGCCGCATCTACACTTCGGTCCGCAGGTAGTATAACTTTTTATAACTTTTCATTACATTTCGTTATAGTACAACGGTTTGATTTGTCTAATCTTAGCAATTTCTTCTTAGCCAGCTACATAGCCGTCCTTGTATCAACGACAATTGCATAATTATCGTATTTCGTCGTCCTAACGTATCTGCCCAGCAGCTAGCTAAGCAGCTAGCTAAGCAGCTAAGCAGCTAGCTAACATCCACTGTCCACTAGCACTGTAGTAACTATTACACTCAACTGAACGACTCGATTAGCGTAGTGTCAGCTAGCTACATAGTTGTCTTCGTATCCAAGATAATTGTGCAGTTTAGAGTGTGTAGACTTAGAGTGATTATCTTAATTTACCGAGGTTAGCTAGCCAGCTATTTGTCGTCCTTAACGTAGGAAATGCTGCTAGCTAGCTAGCCAACAGCTAGCCAACCTCTACCGAATTGAACTCCAACTACCCGGTCAACATTCCGCGTCGTTCCACAGGTAGTATCACATTTTCATTTCACTTCATTACAGTACAACGGTTTGATTTGTTTGATCGTAGCTAGCCAGCTACATAGCCGTCTTTGTATCTAAGACAATTGTGTAGTCTAGAGCGATTTTCTAGGTTAGCTTTCTAGGTTAGCTGGCCAGCTATTGTCGTTCTTCTACTGTTTGAATAGCAGCACCGTAGTAACTATTACAGTACAACGGTTTGTTTTGTTTGATCGTAGCTAGCTAGATACATAGCCGTCTTTGTATCTAAGACAATTGTGTAGCCTAGAGAGCGATTTTCTAGGTTAGCCAGCCAGCTATTGTCGTTCTTTTAAGTAACGGAACGCAATCAACCTTGCTAGCTAGCCAGCTAGCCCCCGAATAGCAGCACTGTAGAAACTATTACACTCGACGGAACGACTTGATTAGTGTAGTGTCAACATCGCAGCCACTACCAGCTAGCCTACTCCAGCAGTACTGTTTCATTTCAATCATTTTAGTCAATAAGATTCTTGCTACGTAAGCTTAACTTTCTGAACATTCGAGACGTGTAGTCCACTTGTCATTCCAATCTCCTTTGCATTAGCGTAGCCTCTTCTGTACCCTGTTAACTATGTGTCTATCTATCCCTGTTCTCTCCTCTCTGCACAGACCATACAAACGCTCCACACCGCGTGGCCGCGGCCACCCTAATCTGGTGGTCCCAGCGCGCACGACCCACGTGGAGTTCCTGGTCTCCGGTAGCCTCTGGAACTGCCGATCTGCGGCCAACAAGGCAGAGTTCATCTCAGCCTATGCCTCCCTCCAGTCCCTCGACTTCCTGGCACTGACGGAAACATGGATCACCACAGATAACACTGCTACTCCTACTGCTCTCTCTTCGTCCACCCACGTGTTCTCGCACACCCCGAGAGCTTCTGGTCAGCGGGGTGGTGGCACCGGGATCCTCATCTCTCCCAAGTGGTCATTCTCTCTCTCTCCCCTTACCCATCTATCTATCGCCTCCTTTGAATTCCATGCTGTCACAGTTACCAGCCCTTTCAAGCTTAACATTCTTATCATTTATCGCCCTCCAGGTTCCCTCGGAGAGTTCATCAATGAGCTTGATGCCTTGATAAGCTCCTTTCCTGAGGACGGCTCACCTCTCACAGTCCTGGGCGACTTTAACCTCCCCACGTCTACCTTTGACTCATTCCTCTCTGCCTCCTTCTTTCCACTCCTCTCCTCTTTTGACCTCACCCTCTCACCTTCCCCCCTACTCACAAGGCAGGCAATACGCTCGACCTCATCTTTACTAGATGCTGTTCTTCCACTAACCTCACTGCAACTCCCCTCCAAGTCTCCGACCACTACCTTGTATCCTTTTCCCTCTCGCTCTCATCCAACACTTCCCACACTGCCCCTACTCGGATGGTATCGCGCCGTCCCAACCTTCGCTCTCTCTCCCCCGCTACTCTTTCCTCTTCCATCCTTTCATCTCTTCCCTCTGCTCATACCTTCTCCAACCTTTCTCCTGACTCTGCCTCCTCAACCCTCCTCTCTTCCCTTTCTGCATCCTTTGACTCTCTATGTCCCCTATCCTCCAGGCCGGCTCGGTCCTCCCCTCCCGCTCCGTGGCTCGATGACTCATTGCGAGCTCACAGAACAGAGCTCCGGGCAGCCGAGCGGAAATGGAGGAAAACCCGCCTCCCTGCGGACCTGGCATCCTTTCACTCCCTCCTCTCTACATTTTCCTCCTCTGTCTCTGCTGCTAAAGCCACCTTCTACCACTCTAAATTCCAAGCATCTGCCTCTAACCCTAGGAAGCTCTTTGCCACCTTCTCCTCCCTTCTGAATCCTCCTCCCCCTCCCCCCTCCTCCCTCTCTGCAGATGACTTCGTCAACCATTTTGAAAAGAAGGTCGACGACATCCGATCCTCGTTTGCTAAGTCAAACGACACCGCTGGTTCTGCTCACACTGCCCTACCCTGTGCTCTGACCTCTTTCTCCCCTCTCTCTCCAGATGAAATCTCGCTTCTTGTGACGGCCGGCCGCCCAACAACCTGCCCGCTCGACCCTATCCCCTCCTCTCTCCTCCAGACCATTTCCGGGGACCTTCTCCCTTACCTCACCTCGCTCATCAACTCATCCCTGACCGCTGGCTACGTCCCTTCCGTCTTCAAGAGAGCGAGAGTTGCACCCCTTCTGAAGAAACCTACACTCGATCCCTCCGATGTCAACAACTACAGACCAGTATCCCTTCTTTCTTTTCTCTCCAAAACTCTTGAACGTGCCGTCCTTGGCCAGCTCTCCCTCTATCTCTCTCAGAATGACCTTCTTGATCCAAATCAGTCAGGTTTCAAGACTAGTCATTCAACTGAGACTGCTCTTCTCTGCATCACGGAGGCGCTCCGCACTGCTAAAGCTAACTCTCTCTCCTCTGCTCTCATCCTTCTAGACCTATCGGCTGCCTTCGATACTGTGAACCATCAGATCCTCCTCTCCACCCTCTCCGAGTTGGGCATCTCCGGCGCGGCCCACGCTTGGATTGCGTCCTACCTGACAGGTCGCTCCTACCAGGTGGCGTGGCGAGAATCTGTCTCCTCGCCACGCGCTCTCACCACTGGTGTCCCCCAGGGCTCTGTTCTAGGCCCTCTCCTATTCTCGCTATACACCAAGTCACTTGGCTCTGTCATAACCTCACATGGTCTCTCCTATCATTGCTATGCAGACGACACACAATTAATCTTCTCCTTTCCCCCTTCTGATGACCAGGTGGCGAATCGCATCTCTGCATGTCTGGCAGACATATCAGTGTGGATGACGGATCACCACCTCAAGCTGAACCTCGGCAAGACGGAGCTGCTCTTCCTCCCGGGGAAGGACTGCCCGTTCCATGATCTCGCCATCACGGTTGACAACTCCACTGTGTCCTCCTCCCAGAGCGCTAAGAACCTTGGCGTGATCCTGGACAACACCCTGTCGTTCTCAACCAACATCATGGCGGTGGCCCGTTCCTGTAGGTTCATGCTCTACAACATCCGCAGAGTACGACCCTGCCTCACCCAGGAAGCGGCGCAGGTCCTAATCCAGGCACTTGTCATCTCCCGTCTGGATTACTGCAACTCGCTGTTGGCTGGGCTCCCTGCCTGTGCCATTAAACCCCTACAACTCATCCAGAACGCCGCAGCCCGTCTGGTGTTCAACCTTCCCAAGTTCTCTCACGTCACCCCGCTCCTCCGCTCTCTCCACTGGCTTCCAGTTGAAGCTCGCATCCGCTACAAGACCATGGTGCTTGCCTACGGAGCTGTGAGGGGAACGGCACCGCAGTACCTCCAGGCTCTGATCAGGCCCTACACCCAAGCAAGGGCACTGCGTTCATCCTCCTCTGGCCTGCTCGCCTCCCTGCCATTGAGGAAGTACAGTTCCCGCTCAGCCCAGTCAAAACTGTTCGCTGCTCTGGCCCCCCAATGGTGGAACAAACTCCCTCACGACGCCAGGACAGCGGAGTCAATCACCACCTTCCGGAGACACCTGAAACCCCACCTCTTCAAGGAATACCTAGGATAGGATAAGTAATCCTTCTCACCCCCCCCCCCTTAATGACTTAGATGCACTATTGTAAAGTGGCTGTTCCACTGGATGTCAGAAGGTGAATTCACCAATTTGTAAGTCGCTCTGGATAAGAGCGTCTGCTAAATGTCTTAAATGTAAATGTAAATGTAACTCTCTCACTGGTGTCTAGTGCCACCTTGTGGTGAGATTATATACTACACACTGAATATGGTCTTCAGTGAGCATCTATGAAAAGGGATCATCATGTTGCTAAAAACCAACAATCAAATATGACTTTAAAATAGTGTTTCTGCTGCATGAATGTGGACATATAGTGTAATTAGTTGTGCTGTGTTTGCGTGTTATCAACCTAGCAGAGTACAATAGGAGATGAGGTGAAAAGAGCGAGATACAGAGTTGTCTGTAAACCACAGCTCTGCCTTTTAATTATGGAAAACAATGGTTTTAAAATGACATTATCTTCGGTTATGTCTAACTTCATTTTTCAGTCGTGTGAGTTATAAAGGCATTTGTACAGTGACAATATGCTACCAAACAATCCAAACCATATACTGAGAGACGGCAATCATTTTCCCTTTAGTGTTTAATTCATCATTAAAAACAGTGTGTCCCGAGGAGACTTCAGCACAGATGTTCTAGGCCTCAGCACAGATGTTCTCCTAGGCCTCGGGGACCAGAGGAGACTTCAGCACAATGTTCTCCTAGGCCTCGGGGACCAGAGGAGACTTCAGAACAGATGTTCTCCTAGGCCTCGAGGACCAGAGGAGACTTCAGCACAGATGTTCTCCTAGTCCTCGGGGTGTGTGTGTGTCTGCTCGTACACATCTGTGTGTGTACACATTTGTTCCTGTTTTTGCTACAAATCAAATTGTTCAGCGTTGGGACAATAAAGTTTTTACGAAGAGGAATGTGTACTTCTGTACCTGCACTCTATTCTATGAGACAGAGGGATCAGGGACTGGACAGACCAGCAGAGTGAGTCTGGATGGATGGATTCTGCTCCTCCATGCAGTGAGAGACCAGCATGATGACTAACTCCATCCATAGCTACTGTTGGTGTTGTTATTGAGTCAGTTGGACTAGCTCCATCCATAGCTACTGTTGCTACTGTTGTTGTTATTGAGTCAGTTGGACTAGCTCCATCCATAGCTACTGTTGGTGTTGTTATTGAGTCAGTTGGACTAGCTCCATCCATAGCTACTGTTGGTGTTGTTATTGAGTCCGTTGGACTAGCTCCATCCATAGCTACTGTTGGTGTTGTTATTGAGTCCGTTGGACTAGCTCCATCCATAGCTACTGTTGGTGTTGTTATTGAGTCCGTTGGACTAGCTCCATCCATAGCTACTGTTGGTGTTGTTATTGAGTCAGTTGGACTAGCTCCATCCATAGCTACTGTTGCTACTGTTGTTGTTATTGAGTCAGTTGGACTAGCTCCATCCATAGCTACTGTTGCTACTGTTGTTGTTATTGAGTCAGTTGGACTAGCTCCATCCATAGCTACTGTTGCTACTGTTGTTGTTATTGAGTCAGTTGGACTAGCTCCATCCATAGCTACTGTTGCTACTGTTGGTGTTATTGAGTCAGTTGGACTAGCTCCATCCATAGCTACTGTTGCTACTGTTGTTGTTATTGAGTCAGTTGGACTAGCTCCATCCATAGCTACTGTTGATGTTGTTGAGTCAGTTGGACTAGCTCCATCCATAGCTACTGTTGCTACTGTTGTTGTTATTGAGTCAGTTGGACTAGCTCCATCCATAACTACTGTTGGTGTTGTTATTGAGTCAGTTGGACTAGCTCCATCCATAGCTACTGTTGCTACTGTTGTTGTTATTGAGTCAGTTGGACTAGCTCCATCCATAGCTACTGTTGCTACTGTTGTTGTTATTGAGTCAGTTGGACTAGCTCCATCCATAGCTACTGTTGGTGTTGTTATTGAGTCAGTTGGACTAGCTCCATCCATAGCTACTGTTGCTACTGTTGGTGTTATTGAGTCAGTTGGACTAGCTCCATCCATAGCTACTGTTGCTACTGTTGTTGTTATTGAGTCAGTTGGACTAGCTCCATCCATAGCTACTGTTGATGTTGTTGAGTCAGTTGGACTAGCTCCATCCATAGCTACTGTTGCTACTGTTGTTGTTATTGAGTCAGTTGGACTAGCTCCATCCATAACTACTGTTGCTACTGTTGTTGTTATTGAGTCAGTTGGACTAGCTCCATCCATAGCTACTGTTGATGTTGTTGAGTCAGTTGGACTAGCTCCATCCATAGCTACTGTTGCTACTGTTGTTGTTATTGAGTCAGTTGGACTAGCTCCATCCATAACTACTGTTGGTGTTGTTATTGAGTCAGTTGGACTAGCTCCATCCATAGCTACTGTTGGTGTTGTTATTGAGTCAGTTGGACTAGCTCCATCCATAGCTACTGTTGCTACTGTTGTTGTTATTGAGTCAGTTGGACTAGCTCCATCCATAGCTACTGTTGGTGTTGTTATTGAGTCAGTTGGACTAGCTCCATCCATAGCTACTGTTGCTACTGTTGGTGTTATTGAGTCAGTTGGACTAGCTCCATCCATAGCTACTGTTGCTACTGTTGTTGTTATTGAGTCAGTTGGACTAGCTCCATCCATAGCTACTGTTGATGTTGTTGAGTCAGTTGGACTAGCTCCATCCATAGCTACTGTTGCTACTGTTGTTGTTATTGAGTCAGTTGGACTAGCTCCATCCATAACTACTGTTGCTACTGTTGTTGTTGAGTCAGTTGGACTAACTCCATCCACAGCTACTGTTGTTGAGTCAGTTGGACTAACTCCATCCACAGCTACTGTTGGTATTGTTGTTGTTGAGTCAGTTGGACTAGCTCCATCCACAGCTACTGTTGGTATTGTTGTTGTTGAGTCAGTTGGACTAGATCCATCCACAGCTGCTACTGTTATAGAGTCAGTTGGACTAGCTCCATCCACAGCTACTGTTGGTATTGTTGTTGTTGAGTCAGTTGGACTAGCTCCATCCACAGCTACTGTTGGTATTGTTGTTGTTGAGTCAGTTGGACTAACTCCATCCACAGCTACTGTTGTTGTTGAGTCAGTTGGACTAGCTCCATCCACAGCTACTGTTCTGTTGATATTGTTGTTGTTGAGTCAGTTGGATTAACTCCATCCACAGCTACTGTTATTGATGTTGAGTCAGTTGGACTAACTCCATCCACAGCTACTGTTATTGATGTTGAGTCAGTTGGACAAACTCCATCCACAGCTGCTGTTGATGTTGTTGAGTCAGTTGGACTAACTCCATCCACAGCTACTGTTGTTGTTGAGTCAGTTGGACTAGCTCCATCCACAGCTACTGTTGATGTTGTTGAGTCAGTTGGACTAACTCCATCCACAGCTGCTACTGTTATTGAGTCAGTTGGACTAGCTACATCCACAGCTGCTACTGTTGTTATTGAGTCAGTTGGACTAACTCCATCCACAGCTACTGTTGTTGTTATTGAGTCAGTTGGACTAACTCCATCCACAGCTGCTACTGTTATTGAGTCAGTTGGACTAACTCCATCCACAGCTGCTACTGTTGTTGTTGTTGAGTCAGTTGGACTAACTCCATCCACAGCTGCTACTGTTGTTGAGTCAGTTGGACTAGCTCCATCCACAGCTACTGTTGGTATTGTTGTTGTTGAGTCAGTTGGACTAGCTCCATCCACAGCTACTGTTGGTATTGTTGTTGTTGAGTCAGTTGGACTAACTCCATCCACAGCTACTGTTGATATTGTTGTTGTTGAGTCAGTTGGATTAACTCCATCCACAGCTACTGTTATTGATGTTGAGTCAGTTGGACTAACTCCATCCACAGCTACTGTTATTGATGTTGAGTCAGTTGGACTAACTCCATCCACAGCTGCTGTTGATGTTGTTGAGTCAGTTGGACTAACTCCATCCACAGCTGCTACTGTTATTGATTCAGTTGGACTAGCTACATCCACAGCTGCTACTGTTGTTATTGAGTCAGTTGGACTAACTCCATCCACAGCTACTGTTGTTGTTGTTGAGTCAGTTGGACTAACTCCCTCCACAGCTGCTACTGTTGTTGAGTCAGTTGGACTAACTCCATCCACAGCTGCTACTGTTATTGAGTCAGTTGGACTAACTCCATCCACAGCTGCTACTGTAATTGAGTCAGTTGGACTAACTCCATCCACAGCTACTGTTGATATTGAGTCAGTTGGACTAACTCCATCCACAGATGCTACTGTTGATATTGAGTCAGTTGGATTAACTCCATCCACAGCTGCTACTGTTATTGAGTCAGTTGGACTAACTCCATCCACAGCTGCTACTGTTATTGAGTCAGTTGGACTAACTCCATCCACAGATGCTACTGTTGATATTGAGTCAGTTGGACTAACTCCATCCACAGCTGCTACTGTTATTGAGTCAGTTGGACTAACTCCATCCACAGCTGCTACTGTTATTGAGTCAGTTGGACTAACTCCATCCACAGCTGCTACTGTAATTGAGTCAGTTGGACTAACTCCATCCACAGCTACTGTTGATTTTGAGTCAGTTGGACTAACTCCAGCTACTGTTGTTATTGTTGAGTCTTGTCTCTACGCTGCCAGCATCTCTCTGTTCTCCTTGTTCCTTGCTGGTCTTCTCTCTTGAGAACAAAGAAACCATGGTCAGGGACTGTATCTACAATGTGTCTCAGAGTAAGAGTGCTGATCTAGGATCAGGTCCCCCTGTCCATATAATCCTATTAATAAATTACCTAAAAAGCCCAAACTGTTCCTAGATCAGCTTTTACTGTGAGACTGTCAATACTTACCACCACAATGATTGAGGTAATGTAACAGGGTAGACAGTACAACTACCACCATAATGATTGAGGTAATGTAACAGGGTAGACAGTACTACTACCATCATAATGATTGAGGTAATGTAACAGGGTAGACAGTACTACTACCATCATAATGATTGAGGTAATGTAACAGGGTAGACAGTACTACTACTACCATCATAATGATTGAGGTAATGTAACAGGGTAGACAGTACTACTACTACCATCATAATGATTGAGGTAATGTAACAGGGTAGACAGTACTACTACTACCATCATAATGATTGAGGTAATGTAACAGGGTAGACAGTACTACTACTACCATCATAATGATTGAGGTAATGTAACAGGGTAGACAGTACTACTACTACCATCATAATGATTGAGGTAATGTAACAGGGTAGACAGTACTACTACTACCATCATAATGATTGAGGGTAGACAGTACTACTACTACCACCATAATGATTGAGGTAATGTAACAGGGTAGACAGTACTACTACTACCATCATAATGATTGAGGTAATGTAACAGGGTAGACAGTACTACTACTACCATCATAATGATTGAGGTAATGTAACAGGGTAGACAGTACTACTACTACCATCATAATGATTGAGGTAATGTAACAGGGTAGACAGTACTACTACTACCATCATAATGATTGAGGTAATGTAACAGGGTAGACAGTACCGTTACCTGGCTCTGTCTCAGCTGGTTCTGGGACCTCTGGTAGAGGCTCAGTGGGGACCTCTGGAAGTTCTACATCTTCTCCCTGCAGCAGTAGAGGGAGACAATGGTTACACAGGTTAAACAGGACTTGATCAGGTCAACCAGTTAAGTGCAATTAACTACCAGGTGGAAAAGAAAACCAGAAGTGTTTTGGTCCTCCATGGCAGGTGTTGTTTCACCACTTTCTTCCTCCTGGTATTATACCCAGAGGAGACTGATGTAGATCAGTATGATACACACCTGAGTGATAGCCTCCAGCTCAGATAACAGCCAGAGGAGACTGATGTAGCTCAGTATGATACACACCTGAGTGATAGCCTCCAGCTCAGATAACAGCCAGAGGAGACTGATGTAGCTCAGTATGATACACACCTGAGTGATAGCCTCCAGCTCAGATAACAGCCAGAGGAGACTGATGTAGCTCAGTATGATACACACCTGAGTGATAGCCTCCAGCTCAGATAACAGCCAGAGGAGACTGATGTAGCTCAGTATGATACACACCTGAGTGATAGCCTCCAGCTCAGATAACAGCCAGAGGAGACTGATGTAGATCAGTATGATACACACCTGAGTGATAGCCTCCAGCTCAGATAACAGCCAGAGGAGACTGATGTAGCTCAGTATGATACACACCTGAGTGATAGCCTCCAGCTCAGATAGCAGCCAGAGGAGACTGATGTAGATCAGTATGATACACACCTGAGTGATAGCCTCCAGCTCAGATAACAGCCAGAGGAGACTGATGTAGATCAGTATGATACACACCTGAGTGATAGCCTCCAGCTCAGATAACAGCCAGAGGAGACTGATGTAGCTCAGTATGATACACACCTGAGTGATAGCCTCCAGCTCAGATAGCAGCCAGAGGAGACTGATGTAGATCAGTATGATACACACCTGAGTGATAGCCTCCAGCTCAGATAACAGCCAGAGGAGACTGATGTAGATCAGTATGATACACACCTGAGTGATAGCCTCCAGCTCAGATAGCAGCCAGAGGAGACTGATGTAGCTCAGTATGATACACACCTGAGTGATAGCCTCCAGCTCAGATAACAGCCAGAGGAGACTGATGTAGATCAGTATGATACACACCTGAGTGATAGCCTCCAGCTCAGATAACAGCCAGAGGAGACTGATGTAGCTCAGTATGATACACACCTGAGTGATCGCCTCCAGCTCAGATAACAGCCAGAGGAGACTGATGTAGATCAGTATGATACACACCTGAGTGATAGCCTCCAGCTCAGATAACAGCCAGAGGAGACTGATGTAGATCAGTATGATACACACCTGAGTGATAGCCTCCAGCTCAGATAGCAGCCAGAGGAGACTGATGTAGATCAGTATGATACACACCTGAGTGATAGCCTCCAGCTCAGATAACAGCCAGAGGAGACTGATGTAGCTCAGTATGATACACACCTGAGTGATAGCCTCCAGCTCAGATAGCAGCCAGAGGAGACTGATGTAGCTCAGTATGATACACACCTGAGTGATAGCCTCCAGCTCAGATAACAGCCAGAGGAGACTGATGTAGCTCAGTATGATACACACCTGAGTGATAGCCTCCAGCTCAGATAACAGCCAGAGGAGACTGATGTAGATCAGTATGATACACACCTGAGTGATAGCCTCCAGCTCAGATAACAGCCAGAGGAGACTGATGTAGCTCAGTATGATACACACCTGAGTGATAGCCTCCAGCTCAGATAGCAGCCAGAGGAGACTGATGTAGATCAGTATGATACACACCTGAGTGATAGCCTCCAGCTCAGATAACAGCCAGAGGAGACTGATGTAGATCAGTATGATACACACCTGAGTGATAGCCTCCAGCTCAGATAACAGCCAGAGGAGACTGATGTAGCTCAGTATGATACACACCTGAGTGATAGCCTCCAGCTCAGATAGCAGCCAGAGGAGACTGATGTAGCTCAGTATGATACACACCTGAGTGATAGCCTCCAGCTCAGATAACAGCCAGAGGAGACTGATGTAGCTCAGTATGATACACACCTGAGTGATAGCCTCCAGCTCAGATAACAGCCAGAGGAGACTGATGTAGCTCAGTATGATACACACCTGAGTGATAGCCTCCAGCTCAGATAACAGCCAGAGGAGACTGATGTAGCTCAGTATGATACACACCTGAGTGATAGCCTCCAGCTCAGATAACAGCCAGAGGAGACTGATGTAGATCAGTATGATACACACCTGAGTGATAGCCTCCAGCTCAGATAGCAGCCAGAGGAGACTGATGTAGATCAGTATGATACACACCTGAGTGATAGCCTCCAGCTCAGATAGCAGCCAGAGGAGACTGATGTAGCTCAGTATGATACACACCTGAGTGATAGCCTCCAGCTCAGATAACAGCCAGAGGAGACTGATGTAGCTCAGTATGATACACACCTGAGTGATAGCCTCCAGCTCAGATAACAGCCAGAGGAGACTGATGTAGCTCAGTATGATACACACCTGAGTGATAGCCTCCAGCTCAGATAACAGCCAGAGGAGACTGATGTAGATCAGTATGATACACACCTGAGTGATAGCCTCCAGCTCAGATAACAGCCAGAGGAGACTGATGTAGCTCAGTATGATACACACCTGAGTGATCGCCTCCAGCTCAGATAACAGCCAGAGGAGACTGATGTAGATCAGTATGATACACACCTGAGTGATAGCCTCCAGCTCAGATAACAGCCAGAGGAGACTGATGTAGATCAGTATGATGCACACCTGAGTGATAGCCTCCAGCTCAGATAGCAGCCAGAGGAGACTGATGTAGATCAGTATGATACACACCTGAGTGATAGCCTCCAGCTCAGATAACAGCCAGAGGAGACTGATGTAGCTCAGTATGATACACACCTGAGTGATAGCCTCCAGCTCAGATAGCAGCCAGAGGAGACTGATGTAGCTCAGTATGATACACACCTGAGTGATAGCCTCCAGCTCAGATAACAGCCAGAGGAGACTGATGTAGCTCAGTATGATACACACCTGAGTGATAGCCTCCAGCTCAGATAACAGCCAGAGGAGACTGATGTAGATCAGTATGATACACACCTGAGTGATAGCCTCCAGCTCAGATAACAGCCAGAGGAGACTGATGTAGATCAGTATGATACACACCTGAGTGATAGCCTCCAGCTCAGATAACAGCCAGAGGAGACTGATGTAGATCAGTATGATACACACCTGAGTGATAGCCTCCAGCTCAGATAGCAGCCAGAGGAGACTGATGTAGATCAGTATGATACACACCTGAGTGATAGCCTCCAGCTCAGATAGCAGCCAGAGGAGACTGATGTAGATCAGTATGATACACACCTGAGTGATAGCCTCCAGCTCAGATAACAGCCAGAGGAGACTGATGTAGATCAGTATGATACACACCTGAGTGATAGCCTCCAGCTCAGATAGCAGCCAGAGGAGACTGATGTAGATCAGTATGATACACACCTGAGTGATAGCCTCCAGCTCAGATAACAGCCAGAGGAGACTGATGTAGATCAGTATGATACACACCTGAGTGATAGCCTCCAGCTCAGATAACAGCCAGAGGAGACTGATGTAGATCAGTATGATACACACCTGAGTGATAGCCTCCAGCTCAGATAACAGCCAGAGGAGACTGATGTAGATCAGTATGATACACACCTGAGTGATCGCCTCCAGCTCAGATAACAGCCAGAGGAGACTGATGTAGATCAGTATGATACACACCTGAGTGATAGCCTCCAGCTCAGATAACAGCCAGAGGAGACTGATGTAGATCAGTATGATACACACCTGAGTGATAGCCTCCAGCTCAGATAGCAGCCAGAGGAGACTGATGTAGATCAGTATGATACACACCTGAGTGATAGCCTCCAGCTCAGATAACAGCCAGAGGAGACTGATGTAGATCAGTATGATACACACCTGAGTGATAGCCTCCAGCTCAGATAACAGCCAGAGGAGACTGATGTAGATCAGTATGATACACACCTGAGTGATAGCCTCCAGCTCAGATAACAGCCAGAGGAGACTGATGTAGCTCAGTATGATACACACCTGAGTGATAGCCTCCAGCTCAGATAGCAGCCAGAGGAGACTGATGTAGATCAGTATGATACACACCTGAGTGATAGCCTCCAGCTCAGATAACAGCCAGAGGAGACTGATGTAGATCAGTATGATACACACCTGAGTGATAGCCTCCAGCTCAGATAACAGCCAGAGGAGACTGATGTAGATCAGTATGATACACACCTGAGTGATAGCCTCCAGCTCAGATAACAGCCAGAGGAGACTGATGTAGATCAGTATGATACACACCTGAGTGATAGCCTCCAGCTCAGATAACAGCCAGAGGAGACTGATGTAGATCAGTATGATACACACCTGAGTGATAGCCTCCAGCTCAGATAACAGCCAGAGGAGACTGATGTAGATCAGTATGATACACACCTGAGTGATAGCCTCCAGCTCAGATAACAGCCAGAGGAGACTGATGTAGATCAGTATGATACACACCTGAGTGATAGCCTCCAGCTCAGATAACAGCCAGAGGAGACTGATGTAGATCAGTATGATACACACCTGAGTGATCGCCTCCAGCTCAGATAACAGCCAGAGGAGACTGATGTAGATCAGTATGATACACACCTGAGTGATAGCCTCCAGCTCAGATAACAGCCAGAGGAGACTGATGTAGATCAGTATGATACACACCTGAGTGATAGCCTCCAGCTCAGATAACAGCCAGAGGAGACTGATGTAGATCAGTATGATACACACCTGAGTGATCGCCTCCAGCTCAGATAGCAGCCAGAGGAGACTGATGTAGATCAGTATGATACACACCTGAGTGATCGCCTCCAGCTCAGATAGCAGCCAGAGGAGACTGATGTAGATCAGTATGATACACACCTGAGTGATAGCCTCCAGCTCAGATAACAGCCAGAGGAGACTGATGTAGATCAGTATGATACACACCTGAGTGATCGCCTCCAGCTCAGATAGCAGCCAGAGGAGACTGATGTAGATCAGTATGATACACACCTGAGTGATCGCCTCCAGCTCAGATAGCAGCCAGAGGAGACTGATGTAGATCAGTATGATACACACCTGAGTGATAGCCTCCAGCTCAGATAACAGCCAGAGGAGACTGATGTAGCTCAGTATGATACACACCTGAGTGATAGCCTCCAGCTCAGATAGCACAGCATCCTCATCCTCCTGAGTCAGGGAGCCTGAGAGCAGCTCATCTATTTGCTGTAGGATCAACCAGAGCAGAGCATGTCAGCTGGGCAGCAACACACACTACACTGAAGACTGAAGTACTTGGGATGGATGAAGAGTTAGGACTGTAAAAAGGGGTATATCAAATTGATTGATGACACCATGGGAACAGAGAAACTCACCCTCTGGTATTCTATAGCATCCTGGGTCTCATCCATGATCCTCTCCACGTCCTCTAGTGACATGGCCTGAGAGGACGAGACAGGGACAATGTCAAGTTAGGAGAAAGTCTTTTAGTTTACTTATTCTCTGTGTCTCTGTGTCTGTGTGTGTGTGTGTGTGTGTGTCTGTGTGCGTGAGAGAGCGAGATTAAACATTTTCTCTCTGAGCAGGTTGTGGCCAGACAGCCAGCCAGACAGCCAGCCAGACAGACAGCCAGCCAGCCAGCCAGACAGACAGCCAGCGTAACCCAGGATACGGAGCAGCAGTCACACCACTAGGCTCGCTGTAGTCAGGGATTTGGAACCTAATCCTTTAATCTTCAAACAATGTGCACAGTGACGCTAGCTAACACACCGTCTGTTTTTCTGGGGTGCAGATCACACAAAAGGTTACATGCCAGTGGAAGGTTTATTTATTAACACTTAGGACACTGAGCTGAATGTCTTACACCTGTGTGAGTGTGTGTGCATGCCTAACCACACGTGAGTGTGAGACTGTGAATGTGTGCTTAGTCTGTCATGTGACTCACTTGTATTCTGAGGAAGAGCAGATTCCCCCCCATAGAAAACCCCGGACTAAGAAGCGAACCATAACCTACCTCATGCATACTCTTCAGACAGTCATTTCCAACCTTCAGCCCCTCAATGACTTTCATCTCGATCTGGACAAACTCAATGTCTTGAACCTGTGAAAACATTTACACTACATGTTAAGATAGGAGAACCCAGCACGGAACCTGTAAAAACACATCAGTACATTAAGATAGGAGAACCCAGCACTGAACCTGTAAAAACACAGCAGTACGTTAAGATAGGAGAACCCAGCACTGAACCCGTAAAAACACATCAGTACGTTAAGATAGGAGAACCCAGCACTGAACCTGTAAAAACACATCAGTACGTTAAGATAGGAGAACCCAGCACTGAACCCGTAAAAACACATCAGTACGTTAAGATAGGAGAACCCAGCACTGAACCCGTAAAAACACATCAGTACGTTAAGATAGGAGAACCCAGCACTGAACCTGTAAAAACACATCAGTACGTTAAGATAGGAGAACCCGGCACTGAACCTGTAAAAACACATCAGTACGCTAAGATAGGAGAACCCAGCACTGAACCTGTAAAAACACATCAGTATGCTAAGATAGGAGAACCCAGCACTGAACCTGTAAAAACACATCAGTATGCTAAGATAGGAGAACCCAGCACTGAACCCGTAAAAACACATCAGTATGCTAAGATAGGAGAACCCAGCACTGAACCTGTAAAAACACATCAGTATGCTAAGATAGGAGAACCCAGCACTGAACCTGTAAAAACACATCAGTACGTTAAGATAGGAGAACCCAGCACTGAACCTGTAAAAACACATCAGTATGCTAAGATAGGAGAACCCAGCACTGAACCTGTAAAAACACATCAGTACGTTAAGATAGGAGAACCCAGCACTGAACCCGTAAAAACACATCAGTATGTTAAGATAGGAGAACCCAGCACTGAACCTGTAAAAACACATCAGTATGCTAAGATAGGAGAACCCAGCACTGAACCTGTAAAAACACATCAGTACGTTAAGATAGGAGAACCCAGCACTGAACCCGTAAAAACACATCAGTACGTTAAGATAGGAGAACCCAGCACTGAACCTGTAAAAACACATCAGTATGTTAAGATAGGAGAACCCAGCACTGAACCCGTAAAAACACATCAGTATGTTAAGATAGGAGAACCCAGCACTGAACCCGTAAAAACACATCAGTACGTTAAGATACGAGAACCCAGCACTGAACCCGTAAAAACACATCAGTACGTGAAGTAAGATAGCGTTCACCATACAGAACATCCAAGATATACCCAGCCAGGAAACCTTTTAAAAGAGAGGTTGGCTGTGCAAAACATGACATCAATGTAGTTCCATTCTATAAAAGTCAATGAAACCACGGGACCCTAGAAGAGCCTCAGCCTCACCATGCGTTCCAGGTTTGATATCTGGTTCTCCGTCTTGTCTAGCAGTTGATCCTGATAACGCTTCTTCTTGAGAAGAACCAGTGCCTTGCTACGGAGTGGAAGAACAACACACGGCACAATGAACCAAGTCCTAACATAACAAGTGTTTATTTTGCTTATCATCAAGCAGCTCGTCATGTATTGATCAGATTCAGTCAGTCCACAATTCAAGAGATAGATTCTGGTGATATGCATGCATTGGTGATTTGACTAGACTTGATATATCTTAGTAGTCCCAGCTGTTTTCTAGTGTAATGGGACATCTAAGATGAATAACGTTCATATGCAGTTAAGTGGTTAACACAATGTATTCCACTTTTCCACTTTGTAATACACAGGATTGTATTGCAAGGTTGAATGTTATGGCCAGTTCTATGTGCTGATAGTGTGGGAGCCAGTTCTACGTGCAGATAGTGTGGGAGCCAGTTCTACGTGCAGATAGTGTGGGAGCCAGTTCTACGTGCTGATAGTGTGGGAGCCAGTTCTACGTGCTGATAGTGTGGGAGCCAGTTCTACGTGCTGGTAGTGTGGGAGCCAGTTCTACGTGCTGGTAGTGTGGGAGCCAGTTCTACGTGCTGAAAGTGTGGGAGCCAGTTCTACGTGCTGATAGTGTGGGAGCCAGTTCTACGTGCTGATAGTGTGGGAGACAGTTCTACGTGCTGATAGTGTGGGAGACAGTTCTACGTGCTGATAGTGTGGGAGCCAGTTCTACGTGCTGATAGTGTGGGAGCCAGTTCTACGTGCTGATAGTGTGGGAGACAGTTCTACGTGCTGATAGTGTGGGAGCCAGTTCTACGTGCTGATAGTGTGGGAGACAGTTCTACGTGCTGATAGTGTGGGAGACCGTCTGCAGACTGTGAGTCACTGACTTGTCTTTGGTCATGTGTTTAGAGAACATATGTGATTAGAAATGGATGCAAGGGCTCAGGAACGGCTCGTTATTTTGCTCTGCTTCTGTGCTGGAGGCGTCTCCCTGTTGCAACGTGTACTAATCCAATGACTTCATCAACAACTGTGCCGGTCATCATTTAACCTGGAAACATTACAACAAGACAGAACAAACACATCTGGGACCTGGCTATAGCCTAGATGATGCCTGAACAAGTGAAGTATCCAGTCTCACTCTTTCTTTCCATCCTTCAGCAGCTGCTTGGCCAGACTCCTCTCCTTCTCCAGCTGCAGGGTGACTCTCTTCTGGTAGTGCTTCAGTTTATCTCTCTGCTGTTTCAGTTGCTGGAGAGTTGAACATACACAACTGGATAATCAGACACAATACGTCTCAATACACTATTTTCTGAACATTGTTTACCATGTAGATAGCTAGTTACCTACAATATAATTCTGCCATGAAAATAGTTAGCTGGCTACAGTCCCTAGCTAGTTAGCTATAAATACCTGTCACACCCTGTCATTTGCAGGCTCAGACACTGCTGATGCGATCACAACTGGCTAATCTAATTTAGTTAGCTACTGTTGATCACTTTGAGACGTCACGTCGTTTTAACAACTGTGACTGTCCCATGATCGCGCCTGGGTGTTGATAACTAGCTAACGTTAGCTAGCAGGCATTGTTACCAAGTTAGTGTGTAGATCAGACAGCTAGCTAACGTTAATCCAGGCCAGCAAACTAACTAGCATCTCTACTATTGAAACAGGCTAGCAACAACAACTGACCAGAATCGCTCGGTCTTGTTCTGTAACTCGAGAAGGGCGACTCTTTCTCCCGAAAACGTTTCCCATAACGTAGCCACATCCCCGCCACGATCCTCTACTTTGATAAAAAAGCTATTTTTTCTTGGGGGAATATGTTTTTTGTTATTATGCTTACAAGTCGTTGTTCTTAGCTAACACATACTGGTAACATAATTCAAAGCCACATCCTGTTCGGGTTTAGTACGGCATCCGGGACGGCTCCGTTCATTCCAATGACGTCTGTAAACCCTGGATTGCGCATGCTATGTATCAGCCAATGAGAGCCTTTGAAACCACCTGTCGGCTATATTGTCATTCCCCAGTGGTGCAACCGATCAACCACCAATCGCTCCATTAAAAGGTGGAAAAACCTTCCGTAGGAGCAGTCCTCCATAGGAATTAATATAATTCTACAGTATTTCAATTCAATATTTCAAGGACAAAATTACATGTATTTAAGTATTTGTTTGTTTTAGTGGGGACACTTTCTAACTCTTATGTGTGTGAGTGCCTTGAAATATAGAATGCCGAGTGCCTTAACATCTATAATGCTGTGTGATTTACAATCTATAATGCTGTGTACCTTACAATCTATAATGCTGTGTACCTTACAATCTATAATGCTGTGTACCTTACAATCTATAATGCTGTGATCCTTACAATCTATAATGATGTGTACCTTAAAATCTAGTATGATGTGTACCTTAAAATCTATAATGCTGTGTACCTTACAATCTATGATGCTGTGTACCTTACAATCTATAATGCTGTCTACCTTACAATCTATAATGCTGTCTACCTTACAATCTAGTATGATGTGTACCTTAAAATCTAGTATGATGTGTGCCTTAACTATAACTGTGGTTCCTGCAAAAGCTTGTATCGGCTTCTAGTGGTTCCTGCTTTTCTATAAATAACAAGTAAAAAGCCTCCCCGAGCCGGCTCGGCTACCCCAAGAACATCAACCTGGTGGTGGGCTGGCTACCCCAATAACATCAACCTGGTGGTGAGCCGGCTACCCCAAGAACATCAACCTGGTGGTGAGCCGGCTACCCCAAGAACGTCAACCTGGTAGTGGGCCGGCACGGCTACCCCAAGAACATCAACCTGGTGGTGGGCCGGCTACCCCAAGAACATCAACCTGGTGGTGGGCCGGCTACCCAAAGAACACCAACCTGGTAGTGGGCCAGCTACCCCAAGAACATCAACCTGGTGGTGAGCCGGCTACCCCAATAACACCAACCTGGTAGTGGGCCGGCTACCCCAAGAACACCAACCTGGTAGTGGGCCGGCTCGGCTACCCCAATAACATCAACCTGGTAGTGGGCCGGCTACCCCAATAACATCAACCTGGTAGTGGGCCGGCTTGGGTACCCCAAGAACATCAACCTGGTGGTGAGCCGGCTACCCCAAGAACACCAACCTGGTAGTGGGCCGGCTCGGCTACCCCAATAACATCAACCTGGTAGTGGGCCGTCTACCCCAAGAACATCAACCTGGTGGTGAGCCGGCTCGGCTACCCCAAGAACATCAACCTGGTGGTGGGCCGGCTACCCCAAGAACACCAACCTGGTAGTGGTCCGGCTACCCCAAGAACATCAACCTGTTAGTGGGCCAGCTACCCCAAGAACACCAACCTGGTAGTGGGCCGGCTACCCCAAGAACACCAACCTGGTAGTGGGCCGGCTTGGGTACCCCAAGAACATCAACCTGGTAGTGGGCCGGCTACCCCAAGAACATCAACCTGGTAGTGGGCCAGCTACCCCAAGAACATCAACCTGGTAGTGGGCCAGCTACCCCAAGAACACCAACCTGGTAGTGGGCCAATAACATCAACCTGTCCACTAGGTGTCAGACTACACCAGTTTTAATACTGGCATGTCTTTGTGCTTCATGCCAGTTCGCCTCTGTTTTACCACTTGGCGAGATACATGAACTACGCAGTGCTTGATTTGGCCTGGAATAGGTTTGGGTTCACCTGCACTTGTCTTTTCTTACTATCAGTGACTGTGCCAATATCTGCTTTATTGGGTGAAAGTTGTACTTACTATGTCTGTAATATAGGGTTGTATCACCTACCTTAAGATGAATGTACTAACTATAAGTCACTCTGGATAAGAGAGTCTGGTAAATGACTCATATGTAATATTTGTGCAGTATAATATTGTCTAATCTATAAATGACTGTATGTCTAAATGACTGTATATGTGCAAAATAGACAAACACAGAAAGCTTTTTAAAATATTTGTTTTAATGTAATTGATACACCTGGTCCAATACTTCAACAAACGCAGAAAATAAACAGTAGTTGAGAGGTTTCAAACAAAGAAGAAAAGCATGACCACAACAAAGAATTCACACTGTACAATGATGGGTTATCTGACTGTTAAGGGCCCCTGCAGTACTGTGATTGTGTCCAACTCCTAGTAAACAAACAAACATCCAATAAACATCACATCAGTGATAATACTTACCAGTAATTCACCATCAACACCATTTCAGTTGTTGATGGTTTCCTCTCATCCTATCCAGGAAATGTTTAACATGCTAATGTACAGGCAGTAGGCCGATAGTCTAGAATCCAAATGAAATATCACTGTAATTCAGACGGTGCAACCCAATGCTCTCTCCATCCTCCTGTGTGAACTCATTCACTACTCCCTACAAGTTCAAACGCATTGGATTGGTGTGGACTCGGGTTAAAGGAACAGTCATTTCCTTTCCATGCAGGGAAGTGAACAAGTAAGAGATTATTGGAACACAGCCACAGATTCAAGTGACACAATAGTGAACCAGAGCAATATTCAGTGTAGATGCCAAGCTACGGTAAAGCCCTCGGTGTCATCCTGAAATGAACTGGCATGGAACCTAAACTGAATATCGCTGTTTTATTCCTTTTGATGATTCACTGACACAATAATGAAACGGACTGATATTCAGTCGGGGATCCAGGCTAGAATTGAGCAGGACACAGCATGCAGGATGACACAGCATAGGAGAACAGAGAGAAACAGGTTACAGGAAATAAAGGCTTTAGAAACATCATCATGCATCCTTTCTCCTCAGTCCCCCTTACACATACATATAGAGTACACTCTTAGAAAACAGGGTTCTAAAAGGGTTCTTCGGCAGTCCCCATAGGAGAATCCCTTTCGGTTCCAGCTAGAACCCTTTTTGGTTCCAGGTAGAACCCTTTCCGGTTCCAGATAGAACACTTGAGTTCCATCCTTTTCGGGTTCTACATGGAACCCCTAAAGGTTCTACCTGGAACCAGAAGGGTTCTACTTGGAACCATAAAGGGTTCTTCAAAGGGCTCTCCTATTGGACAGCCAAAGAACCCTTTTAGGTTCTAGACAGCACCTTTTTCTCTAAGAGTGTAGACATCATCACAATTTCAATGAATGATCTGTTTTCCAGTCACATTTAAAAATAAGTCCATTATATTCGCCATTCCTTGATTTCAATGAATAACCTGATAGATAAGTGACAATAAATACGTGGTCCGTTTTCATCAACTTTGACTCATCACTCTGACGGAAGACATCATGAAGACTTTGGGTTGTGTCAAATGTGTAAGAGCTGTGTCGTCAAGTGTAAGAGCTGTGTCGTCAAGTGTAAGAGCTGTGTCGTCAAGTGTAAGAGCTGTGTCGTCAAGTGTAAGAGCTGTGTGGTCAAGTGTAAGAGCTGTGTCGTCAAGTGTAAGAGCTGTGTCGTCAAGTGTAAGAGGAGCTGAATGCTAGACTGGTTAGATGACAGTTTGTAATAGTGATGACCGGTTTGGGGAAGACTGAAGACATGTTCATGTAATAACCATTTAACAGTCTATGGCTGTGAAGAAAATCAATCTGGTTATTTGCTGTCCCCTGAAATCCATCAAAGGTGACGTCACTCACAGGAAAATATATAAATGTTCAACTTGGTTCATAATAATCATGTCTTCTGATCTGGCTCGAGACGAACACTCACATTTGAAGAAAACATAACTGAATTGTTGGTTTGTTTGGGGAGAGATGAAAGTGCACTTTTCAGGGTTCTATGTAGTCTCCTGGTTTCTACAGTACAGGACTTTGAGAGCGTCAGTGTGTTCCTGGGCCGTTGTTGACCCCATACCACCTGCATTTAAGTAACAGATGGCCAGGAGAGCAGGGTGAGACATCCACGGACAGGGTCATCTGTAAACTCTGCTTCCTCAGTACAGTGGTAGTCCCAGACAGACCCTTCCTCAGTACAGTGGTAGTCCCAGACAGACCCTTCCTCAGTACAGTGGTAGTCCCAGACAGACCCTTCCTCAGTACAGTGGTAGTCCCAGACAGACCCTTCCTCAGTACAGTGGTAGGTCCAGACAGACCATTCCTCAGTACAGTGGTAGTCCCAGACAGACCCTTCCTCAGTACAGTGGTAGTCCCAGACAGACCATTCCTCAGTACAGTGGTAGGTCCAGACAGACCCTTCCTCAGTACAGTGGTAGGTCCAGACAGACCCTTCCTCAGTACAGTGGTAGTCCCAGACAGACCATTCCTCAGTACAGTGGTAGTTCCAGACAGACCCTTCCTAAGTACAGTGGTAGTCCCAGACAGACCCTTCCTCAGTACAGTGGTAGTCCCAGACAGACCCTTCCTCAGTACAGTGGTAGTCCCAGACAGACCCTTCCTCAGTACAGTGGTAGTCCCAGACAGACCCTTCCTAAGTACAGTGGTAGTCCCAGACAGAACATTCCTGAGGGGGACCAGTAGGCCATAGTTGGGGGCTATACCTGCTGGAAGTCTGTCCCAAAGTGTCTGATCTGTGCGTCAGTCATAGACAGGTAGGTAGTTCTCATTCTGGGAGAATACTGCAGGAGGAAGGAACAAAAGACATGTTAGATCCCATAACTGTGTGAAATATTTTTTTCAATCAAATCAATCAATCAAACATTTTCAGACATTTGTTTTGATTAGGAGGTGCTAGGTGGTGGGTAAGTTAGAGAGCCGTGCGACTCAGTGTTCTGAACTACAAGGTAGTTCAAGTCGGCAGGACACAGGTCACGGGTGAAGGGCAGGCAGAGGTCAAAGGTGAGGGGCGTGTGGCAGAGATTTGGGTTAGTGGCGGGAGTGCACATCACATGAAAAGCTCCACTCACAGGTTAACACACTGAGGACACAACATCGCCGGAGTTTAGAGTTCACAGAGCTTAGAGAGGTCACATTGGGGTCAGGACCAAACAAACTAATAATGTGGGTTAATAACGGGCTAATAATGGTCAGTCTTATTCCGGAAGTGTAGGGTTACAAAAGCAATAATTAGAACTAAGAAATAGAACTAAGAACTAGAACTAAGAACTAGAACTAAGAATTACAAGTAAGACTTAGAACCTCTTATTAGACGGGCGGAAGGAGAATGAGAGCGGTACAACCAAGGAAACTATCCTCCTTAACAAAGGACAGGGAGTGTACAGGTACAGTAAGGTTGTGTGTAGTGTATCCTCCCAAAGGACAGGGAGTGTACAGGTACAGTAAGGTTGTGTGTAGTGTACCCTGTGTGTCAGCGGTATCCTCTAGTCCCACTTGTTTCCTGATGCCAGAGACTGACCCTGTGTGTCAGCGGTATCATCTAGTCCCACTTGTTTCCTGATGCCAGAGACTGACCCTGTGTGTCAGCGGTATCATCTAGTCCCACTTGTTTCCTGATGCCAGAGACTGACTCCGTGTGTCAGCGGTATCATCTAGTCCCACTTGTTTCCTGATGCCAGAGACTGACCCTGTGTGTCAGCGGTATCATCTAGTCCCACTTGTTTCCTGATGCCAGAGACTGACTCCGTGTGTTAGCGGTATCCTCTAGTCCCACTTGTTTCCTGATGCCAGAGACTGACCCTGTGTGTCAGCGGTATCATCTAGTCCCACTTGTTTCCTGATGCCAGAGACTGACTCCGTGTGTTAGCGGTATCCTCTAGTCCCACTTGTTTCCTGATGCCAGAGACTGACCCTGTATGTTAGCGGTATCATCTAGTCCCACTTGTTTCCTGATGCCAGAGACTGACGCTGTGTGTCAGCGGTATCATCTAGTCCCACTTGTTTCCTGATGCCAGAGACTGACCCTGTGTGTCAGCGGTATCCTCTAGTCCCACTTGTTTCCTGATGCCAGAGACTGACTCCGTGTGTTAGCGGTATCATCTAGTCCCACTTGTTTCCTGATGCCAGAGACTGACTCCGTGTGTTAGCGGTATCCTCTAGTCCCACTTGTTTCCTGATGCCAGAGACTGACTCCGTGTGTCAGCGGTATCATCTAGTCCCACTTGTTTCCTGATGCCAGAGACTGACCCTGTGTGTCAGCGGTATCATCTAGTCCCACTTGTTTCCTGATGCCAGAGACTGACTCCGTGTGTTAGCGGTATCCTCTAGTCCCACTTGTTTCCTGATGCCAGAGACTGACCCTGTGTGTCAGCGGTATCCTCTAGTCCCACTTGTTTCCTGATGCCAGAGACTGACTCCGTGTGTTAGCGGTATCATCTAGTCCCACTTGTTTCCTGATGCCAGAGACTGACCCTGTGTGTCAGCGGTATCATCTAGTCCCACTTGTTTCCTGATGCCAGAGACTGACCCTGTGTGTCAGCGGTATCATCTAGTCCCACTTGTTTCCTGATGCCAGAGACTGACTCCGTGTGTTAGCGGTATCCTCTAGTCCCACTTGTTTCCTGATGCCAGAGACTGACCCTGTGTGTCAGCGGTATCATCTAGTCCCACTTGTTTCCTGATGCCAGAGACTGACTCCGTGTGTTAGCGGTATCCTCTAGTCCCACTTGTTTCCTGATGCCAGAGACTGACCCTGTATGTTAGCGGTATCATCTAGTCCCACTTGTTTCCTGATGCCAGAGACTGACCCTGTGTGTCAGCGGTATCATCTAGTCCCACTTGTTTCCTGATGCCAGAGACTGACCCTGTGTGTCAGCGGTATCCTCTAGTCCCACTTGTTTCCTGATGCCAGAGACTGACTCCGTGTGTTAGCGGTATCATCTAGTCCCACTTGTTTCCTGATGCCAGAGACTGACTCCGTGTGTTAGCGGTATCCTCTAGTCCCACTTGTTTCCTGATGCCAGAGACTGACTCCGTGTGTCAGCGGTATCATCTAGTCCCACTTGTTTCCTGATGCCAGAGACTGACCCTGTGTGTCAGCGGTATCATCTAGTCCCACTTGTTTCCTGATGCCAGAGACTGACTCCGTGTGTTAGCGGTATCCTCTAGTCCCACTTGTTTCCTGATGCCAGAGACTGACCCTGTGTGTCAGCGGTATCATCTAGTCCCACTTGTTTCCTGATGCCAGAGACTGACCCTGTGTGTCAGCGGTATCCTCTAGTCCCACTTGTTTCCTGATGCCAGAGACTGACTCCGTGTGTTAGCGGTATCATCTAGTCCCACTTGTTTCCTGATGCCAGAGACTGACCCTGTGTGTCAGCGGTATCATCTAGTCCCACTTGTTTCCTGATGCCAGAGACTGACCCTGTGTGTTAGCGGTATCATCTAGTCACACTTGTTTCCTGATGCCAGAGACTGACCCTGTGTGTTAGCGGTATCATCTAGTCCCACATGTTTCCTGATGCCAGAGACTGACCCTGTGTGTCAGCGGTATCCTCTAGTCCCACTTGTTTCCTGATGCCAGAGACTGACCCTGTGTGTCAGCGGTATCCTCTAGTCCCACTTGTTTCCTGATGCCAGAGACTGACTCCGTGTGTTAGCGGTATCATCTAGTCCCACATGTTTCCTGATGCCAGAGACTGACCCTGTGTGTCAGCGGTATCCTCTAGTCCCACTTGTTTCCTGATGCCAGAGACTGACCCTGTGTGTCAGCGGTATCCTCTAGTCCCACTTGTTTCCTGATGCCAGAGACTGACCCTGTGTGTCAGCGGTATCCTCTAGTCCCACTTGTTTCCTGATGCCAGAGACTGACAGTGTGTGTTAGCGTTATCATCTAGTCCCACTTGTTTCCTGATGCCAGAGACTGACCCTGTGTGTCAGCAGTATCATCTAGTCCCACTTGTTTCCTGATGCCAGAGACTGACAGTGTGTGTCAGCGGTATCCTCTAGTCCCACTTGTTTCCTGATGCCAGAGACTGACTCCGTGTGTTAGCGGTATCCTCTAGTCCCACTTGTTCCCTGATGCCAGAGACTGACTCTGTGTGTTAGCGGTATCCTCTAGTCCCACTTGTTCCCTGATGCCAGAGACTGACTCTGTGTGTTAGCGGTATCCTCTAGTCCCACTTGTTTCCTGAAGCCAGAGACTGACAGTGTGTGTCAGCGGTATCCTCTAGTCCCACTTGTTTCCTGATGCCAGAGACTGACTCCGTGTGTTAGCGGTATCCTCTAGTCCCACTTGTTTCCTGATGCCAGAGACTGACTTTGCGGTATTATTTATTAAACAGCAGCTGACATTGTAGCTGTTCAGTTCTAATAACACCACCACTCGGCCTCTCCTCTCATGGCAGGGTATGCAGCACACCCTGCGTTCTGTAGAACAAGAAGTACTCTTGTCTTGACTTCTGTGCAGACTTAAGTGCTCTGCAGTCTCCCTTGCACGCGTGTGTCTGTGTGTAAGAAGAGACTAAGTGTTCTGACTCTGAAGAGTTTGATTCTCTCCCTGTACACAGCAGCACTAGAACAATGGTTCTGATTCACAGCAACATACTGCAATATTACCAGTCAGGTCATACTGTAACATTACCAGTCAGGTCATACTGTAACATTACCAGTCAGGCCATACTGTAACATTACCAGTCAGGCCATACTGTAACATTACCAGTCAGGTCATACTGTAACATTACCAGTCAGGTCATACTGTAACATTACCAGTCAGGTCATACTGTAACATTACCAGTCAGGCCATACTGTAACATTACCAGTCAGGTCATACTTTAACATTACCAGTCAGGTCACCCTGTAACATTACCAGTCAGATCATACTGTAACATTACCAGTCACGTCATACTGTAACATACCAGTCAGGTCATACTGTAACATTACCAGTCAGGTCATACTGTAACATTACCAGTCAGGTCATACTGTAACATTACCAGTCAGGCCATACTGTAACATTACCAGTCAGGTCATACTGTAACATTACCAGTCAGGCCATACTGTAACATTACCAGTCAGGTCATACTGTAACATTACCAGTCAGGCCATACTGTAACATTACCAGTCAGGTCATACTGTAACATTACCAGTCAGATCATACTGTAACATTACCAGTCAGGTCATACTGTAACATTACCAGTCAGGTCATACTTTAACATTACCAGTCAGATCATACTGTAACATTACCAGTCAGGTCATACTGTAACATTACCAGTCAGGTCATACTTTAACATTACCAGTCAGGTCATACTGTAACATTACCAGTCAGGCCATACTGTAACATTACCAGTCAGGTCATACTGCAACATTACCAGTCAGATCATACTGTAACATTGCCAGTCAGGCCATACTGTAACATTACCAGTCAGGCCATACTGTAACATTACCAGTCAGGTCATACTGTAACATTACCAGTCAGATCATACTGTAACATTACCAGTCAGGCCATACTGTAACATTACCAGTCAGGTCATACTGTAACATTACCAGTCAGGTCATACTGTAACATTACCAGTCAGATCATACTGTAACATTACCCGTCAGATCATACTGTAACATTACCAGTCAGGTCATACTGTAACATTACCAGTCAGGCCATACTGTAACATTACCAGTCAGGCCATACTGTAACATTACCAGTCAGGTCATACTGTAACATTACCAGTCAGATCATACTGTAACATTACCAGTCAGGCCATACTGTAACATTACCAGTCAGGTCATACTGTAACATTACCAGTCAGATCATACTGTAACATTACCAGTCAGGTCATACTGCAACATTACCAGTCAGGCCATACTGTAACATTACAGTAGCATCTCTCTAGGGTCATTAGCAGGCGAGCCTCTCTCTACGGTCAATAGCAGGCTAGCATCTCTCTACGGTCATTAGCAGGCTAGCCTCTCTCTATGGTCATTAGCAGGCTAGCCTCTCTCTATGGTCATTAGCAGGCTAGCCTCTCTCTACGGTCAATAGCAGGCTAGCATCTCTCTACGGTCATTAGCAGGCTAGCCTCTCTCTATGGTCATTAGCAGGCTAGCATCTCTCTACAGTCATTAGCTGGCTAGCATCACTCTACGGTCATTAGCAGGCTATCCTCTCTCTACGGTCAGTAGCAGGTTAGCCTCTCCCTAGGGTCAGTAGCAGGTTAGCCTCTCCCTAGGGTCATTAGCAGGCTAGCATCTCTCTAGGGTCATTAGCAGGCGAGCCTCTCTCTACGGTCAATAGCAGGCTAGCATCTCTCTACGGTCATTAGCAGGCTAGCCTCTCTCTATGGTCATTAGCAGGCTAGCCTCTCTCTATGGTCATTAGCAGGCTAGCCTCTCTCTACGGTCAATAGCAGGCTAGCATCTCTCTACGGTCATTAGCAGGCTAGCCTCTCTCTATGGTCATTAGCAGGCTAGCATCTCTCTACAGTCATTAGCTGGCTAGCATCACTCTACGGTCATTAGCAGGCTATCCTCTCTCTACGGTCAGTAGCAGGTTAGCCTCTCCCTAGGGTCATTAGCAGGCTAGCATCTCTCTACGGTCATTAGAAGGCTAACCTCTCTCTAGGGTCATTAGCAGGCTAGCCTCTCTCTACTGTCATTAGCAGGCTAGCCTCTCTCTAGGGTCATTAGCAGGCTAACCTCTCTCTAGGGTCATTAGCAGGCTAGCCTCTCTCTAGGGTCATTAGCAGTCCTGCATCAGAGCATCAGGCCAATTAATGGCACAAGGGAGAAGAGCGTGTACTGTCTTGTCGGTATTTCAGTCGTTGACCAGCAGAGAGCAGTCTTTCACCATAATGTGCAGTGGAAGGGCCAATCCCAAATCAACCCCGCAAATAAACACTGGTGGAAATCTGAGAGTATTTGATCGGTATAAGCAATATGACGCAACGTCCAGATAGCCTATCAGATAGCAAGGTGGATCACAAGTGCATAGGGCGCAGGTTTTGGGAGACGATTTAGGACTGGACCAATTGCTCTTATCCAAAGATTTACAGGAGCAATTAGGGTTAAGTGCCTTTCTCAAGGGCACATCAAATAGTCAGCTCAGAGATTTGAACCAGTGACCTTACGGTTCCTGGCCCAACACTCTTAACCGCTAGGCTACCTGCCTGCCACAGGAGTTTTCTGTCAGGTTGTGGGTACTGTACGGTAGACACAGTGAAGGCAGCAGGGTGTCTTGGAGAATGTCTGTGGTCCTTCAGTACAATATGTGTTAGTGTTGATGCCATTATTTAACAAGGGACCTGTCTGGCGTCTGGCTCTACACACAGTAACTCTATACATGAGTGTGTCTGTGGTCCTTCAGTAGAACGGAGCACTGTTAATGTTAATGACGTCATCACACGAGGGACCTGGCCTCTAATGTTAGTGGCCAACGCACCGAGGGTGGTGGTGATCCCCTCCCGATCAGAGGAACATTCTCATAACGAGGGTTCCCTCCAAACAGCATGGACTGATTCCTATAGGAGAGAGAGATGGGGGGAGAGATGGAGAGTGTGTATGGGGAAGGGGGGGCAGACAGAGAGAGAGAGAGGGTGAGAGATTTCGAGAGCGAGAGAAACAGACAGAGAGAGTGAGAGAGAGAGAGAGTCAACTTATCTGATAAAACAAACACAGTGCTGCTTATTCCAGACACACAGACACATGGACACAGATGCGGACAGGGACGCACAGACACATGGACACAGATACGGACAGGGACACACAGACACATGGACACAGATACGGACAGGGACACACAGACACATGGACACAGATACGGACAGGGACACACAGACACATGGACACAGATACGGACAGAGACACACAGACACATGGACACAGATACGGACAGAGACACACAGACACATGGACACAGATACGGACAGGGACACACAGACACATGGACACGGAGACACATGGACACAGATACAGACACGGACACACAGACACATGGACACAGACATGGACACAGATACGGACAGAGACACACAGACACATGGACACAGATACGGACAGAGACACACAGACACATGGACACAGATATGGACAGAGACACACAGACACATGGACACAGATACGGACAGAGACACACAGACACATGGACACAGATACGGACAGGGACACACAGACACATGGACACGGAGACACATGGACACAGATACAGACAGGGACACACAGACACATGGACACAGACACATGGACACAGATACGGACAGGGACACACAGACACATGGACACAGATACGGACAGGGACACACAGACACATGGACACAGATACAGACAGGGACACACAGACACATGGACACAGGTACAGACAGGGACACACAGACACATGGACACAGATACAGACAGGGACACACAGACACATGGACACAGATACAGACAGGGACACACAGACACATGGACACAGACACATGGACACAGATACAGACAGGGACACACAGACACATGGACACAGACACATGGACACAGATACAGACAGGGACACACAGACACCCTACCGCACCTCCTCTCTCTACTTACATGTACTCTGAGGTGGGGAGGATGGCGGCAGTCTGTGGTGGAGGGTGTGGACTGGCCTGGCTGTCCAGACTGCTGCTGTAGCTACAGAAGCTGTGTACATGGCTGGCTCTACTGGGGTTGAAGGTCATATGACGGGCCTGGGGGTTAAACGGATCCTCCTCATCGATGTCGTCATAGGCCCTGTCCCTGAGATCACCACAGAGGAGAGCACAGTCAGTCAGAGCCAGGCTTTCTGTTAGTTTCATTTCAAGGAAGGGCACAATGGTGCCCAAAGCAACATCCAGGCCCTCTAGCATCAACATCCAGACCCTCTAGCATCAACATCCAGACCCTCTAGCATCAACATCCAGACCCTCTAGCATCAACATCCAGACCCTCTAGCATCAACATCCAGGCCCTCTAGCATCAACATCCAGACCCTCTAGCATCAACATCCAGACCCTCTAGCATCAACATCCAGACCCTCTAGCATCAACATCCAGACCCTCTAGCATCAACATCCAGACCCTCTAGCATCAACATCCAGACCCTCTAGCATCAACATCCAGACCCTCTAGCATCAACATCCAGACCCTCTAGCATCAACATCCAGACCCTCTAGCTTCAACATCCAGACCCTCTAGCATCAACATCCAGACCCTCTAGCATCAACATCCAGACCCTCTAGCATCAACATCCAGACCCTCTAGCATCAACATCCAGACCCTCTAGCATCAACATCCAGACCCTCTAGCATCAACATCCAGGCCCTCTAGCATCAACATCTAGGCCCTCTAGCATCAACATCCAGACCCTCTAGCATCAACATCCAGGCCCTCTAGCATCAACATCCAGACCCTCTAGCATCAACATCCAGGCCCTCTAGCATCAACATCTAGGCCCTCTAGCATCAACATCCAGACCCTCTAGCATCAACATCCAGGCCCTCTAGCATCAACATCCACACCCTCTAGCATCAACATCCAGACCCTCTAGCATCAACATCCAGACCCTCTAGCATCAACATCCAGGCCCTCTAGCATCAACATCCAGACCCTCTAGCATCAACATCCAGGCCCTCTAGCATCAACATCCAGGCCCTCTAGCATCAACATCCAGACCCTCTAGCATCAACATCCAGGCCCTCTAGCATCAACATCCAGACCCTCTAGCATCAACATCTAGGCCCTTTAGCATCAACATCCAGACCCTCTAGCATCAACATCCAGGCCCTCTAGCATCAACATCCAGGCCCTCTAGCATCAACATCCAGGCCCTCTAGCATCAACATCCAGGCCCTCTAGCATCAACATCCAGACCCTCTAGCATCAACATCCAGACCCTCTAGCATCAACATCCAGGCCCTCTAGCATCAACATCCAGGCCCTCTAGCACACAGGAGGTTGGTGACACCTTAATTGGGGAGGACAGGCTCATGGTATTGGCTGGAGCTGGAGTCGGTGGAATTCTATGAAGTACATCAAACACATGGTTTCCATTGTTTCCATGGTTTCCATGTGTTTGATGCCATTCCATTTGCTCCGTTCCAGACATTATTATGAGCCGTCCTCCCCTCTGCAGCCTCCACTGGTCTAACATCAACATTGTTCATTGAAACCTATAAACACAAAAGTAGCACTAGAGCAAACATCTTTTAGGCCGTGAATCTCCCAGTCCTTATTTGGTTAGGCTTAGGCGTAAAGGTCAAGGGTGGGGTTGGGGATGTGGTTACAGGTAGGTTGAACACACGTAGACCAGATACAGTGTTACCAGTGCCTACCTGCTGGTGATGAGGGTCCATGCCTGGGGGATGGCACACAGCATGGCACAGAAGGCACTGACCGACAGCAGAGAGAAGAGGCAGAGGTAGAGGAGACCCTCCACCCCGTCGTAACACACACCCATCAGACCATCCAGGTAGTTCTACAACACAACGTACCCTCACTGTTACCCTCCCTGTTAAGGTTAGAACTCCTTTTCTATTTCTGGTATAGTCACAAAGTGGAGTGTTGTGAGATAATAGTTTTGGGGGGGGGGGGTTTCAAAGAACCTAAGAGCACCTTTTGTCTTTTCATTCAAGTGTCTCTGGGTATGTTCTCATTCTACAGACGCATTCTGACTGTAACCATGACGTCCTCTCGTGTCAGGGTAATCATCTCACCTTATGGAGCCCCCTGCAGTCTAGCAGGGCTGTCAACTGGTTCAGGTTGAACTCTGTAGAGTTCAGCAGGCGCTGGATGCCCAGAAGATCTCTCTGTAGACAAGGTATAAAGACAGTGTGAGGAAAAACACTCCTGTAACACTATGTGTCCTCCTGTAACACTATGTGTCCTCCTGTAGCACTATGTGTCCTCCTGTAGCACTATGTGTCCTCCTGTAGCACTATGTGTCCTCCTGTAACAGTATGTGTCCTCCTGTAGCACTATGTGTCCTCCTGTAACAGTATGTGTCCTCCTGTAACACTATGTGTCCTCCTGTAGCACTATGTGTCCTCCTGTAGCACTATGTGTCCTCCTGTAGCACTATGTGTCCTCCTGTAGCACTATTTGTCCTCCTGTAACAGTATGTGTCCTCCTGTAACACTATGTGTCCTCCTGTAGCACTATGTGTCCTCCTGTAGCACTATGTGTCCTCCTGTAACAGTATGTGTCCTCCTGTAACACTATGTGTCCTCCTGTAGCACTATGTGTCCTCCTGTAGCACTATGTGTCCTCCTGTAGCACTATGTGTCCTCTTGTAACACTATGTGTCCTCCTGTAGCACTATGTGTCCTCCTGTAACTCTATTATGTGTCCTCCTGTAGCACTATATGTCCTCCTGTAGCACTATATGTCCTCCTGTAGCACTATGTGTCCTCCTGTAGCACTATGTGTCCTCCTGTAACTCTATTATGTGTCCTCCTGTAACTCTATGTGTCCTCCTGTAGCACTATGTGTCCTCCTGTAGCACTATGTGTCCTCCTGTAGCACTATGTGTCCTCCTGTAGCACTATGTGTCCTCTTGTAACACTATGTGTCCTCCTGTAGCACTGTGTGTCCTCCTGTAGCACTATGTGTCCTCCTGTAGCACTATGTGTACTCCTGTAGCACTATGTGTCCTCCTGTAGCACTATGTGTCCTCCTGTAGCACTATGTGTCCTCCTGTAGCACTATGTGTCCTCCTGTAGCACTATGTGTCCTCCTAGCTCCACTAGTCTAAGGATAACATGTCATTCTACTATACACAGTGGCACAGAGCACTAATTAACCCTAACATGTTAAACAGACAAGCAGGATTTGAGAATTCATCTCCATGAGGGCTTTAACAGCATTTTAACACTCTGCCCTTACACGTTGAGAAGAGAACATTGTCACCATGAGCACCAGATGTTGAGCTCCATAGAGATCTATGTACTGAATATAATAAATGTAATGCTATTTCTATGTTGACGGCTGCTCCATCCCCCCACCTCAGCAGTAGGGAAGACAGGTACAGAGAACTGCAGTAGTCCTTGTATCTGGATCTGCATGGTGGTCAGAGACCTCTGGAAGATAGTCAGAGACTGACACGCACACACACACACACACACGCACACACCACACACACGCACGCACGCACGCACGCACGCACGCACGCACGCACACACACACACACACACACACACACACACACACACACACACACACACACACACACACACACACACACACACACACAAATTGTAGAGTCAAAGTTGTGTGGAAACATGAGTGAAAATAAATCATAAAGTGTGTCATTATGGACACTTAATGGAGGACACGTTCATTCAGATGGAGGCCCCAGATTACCCCCCCCTCTCTCCTCCCCCTCTCTGATCCCCAGAACAAACAACAGACAATATTTCCATTGGCTCAGCCATAAGAGGGCACATTATCCGTGTCTACTTAACAAGGCATAACACAAAGCTTTGAATGGATACTGCTGTGTGTGTGTGTGTGTGTGTGTGTGTGTGTGTGTGTGTGTGTGTGTGTGTGTGTGTGTATTACCTCAATACACGGACCATTAATGCTGCCCTTTAAGTACGTTATATCCCCGTCATGGTAAATAACTACAAGGGATTTGGGGATGGAGGGGGGGTTGGTCTCTCTCTCTCTCTGTGTGTGTGTGTGTGTGTGTGTGTGTGTGTGTGTGTGTGTGTGTGTGTGTGTGTGTGTGTGTGTGTGTGTGTGTGTGTGTGTGTGTGTGTGTGTGTGTGTGTGTGTGTGTAGTCCTTGAGGCAGACTATACACACTGTCTATGTCTACACCCCACGAATTATCTCCAAATCCCACAGATAAAATGGACTTGGATCAAAGTGTATTTTTGTTATGGGCTTGAAGTCATTCATTTAGTAGCGCTGCTTGTTTTTTTCATTTTTCATTAACATCTGCTTCTGAACTAATCAAACTAATGAGGGAAAACTACTTTTAAAACTAAAATATCATTAATGTGTGTGTGTTAGAACGTGATTTCAGTACCTGTTGGAAAGGGTTGGGTAGACTCTGACTGCAATACAGGTAGTAGTGTGTCACTTCTGTTAAGAGAGAGAGAGGAGAGAGAGAGAGGGGGGGTGAGAGAGAGAGTGTGAGAGAATGAGAGAGGGACAGGGAAAAAGAGGGTAGGGAGATTGGAGAGCATGAGAGAGAGCGGGAGAAGAGAGAGAGAGAGAGCGGGAGAAGAGAGAGAGAGAGAGAGAGAGAGAGAGAAGAGAGAGAGAGAGAGAGAGAGTCAAACAACCAAAGCTCATCCCAATGAAGATGAACCCAAACACACACTGTACTAATTATGTTCATTCATTTTAGAAAGAAAAGACAACATAAACACACCTTAACATGTAGGATTTGTTCTGAAACAGCGATTCTATCTGGCCAGTGGTTCTATCTGACCAGTGGTTCTATCTGACCAGTGGTTCTATCTGAACAGTGGTTATATCTGGCCAATGGTTCTATCTGGCCAGTGGTTATATCAGGCCAGTGGTTCTATGTGACCAGTGGTTCTATCTGGCCAGTGGTTCTATCTGACCAGTGGTTATATCTGGCCAGTGGTTCTATCTGACCAGTGGTTCTATCTGGCCAGTGGTTCTATCTGACCAGTGATTCTATCTGACCAGTGGTTCTATCTGGCCAGTGGTTCTATCTGGCCAGTGGTTATATCTGGCCAGTGGTTCTATCTGACCAGTGGTTCTATCTGGCCAGTGGTTCTATCTGACCAGTGATTCTATCTGACCAGTGGTTCTATCTGACCAGTGATTCTGTCTGACCAGTGATTCTGTTTGACCAGTGATTCTGTCTGACCAGTGATTCTGTTTGACCAGTGATTATGTTTGATCAGTGGTTATATCTGGCCAGTGGTTCTATCTGACCAGTGGTTCTATCTGGCCAGTGGTTCTATCTGACCAGAGGTTCTATCTGACCAGTGATTCTATCTGACCAGTGATTCTATCTGACCAGTGGTTCTATCTGGCCAGTGGTTCTATCTGACCAGTGATTCTGTTTGACCAGTGATTATGTTTGATCAGTGGTTATATCTGGCCAGTGGTTCTATCTGACCAGTGGTTCTATCTGGCCAGTGGTTCTATCTGACCAGAGGTTCTATCTGACCAGTGATTCTGTTTGACCAGTGATTATGTTTGATCAGTGGTTATATCTGACCAGTGGTTCTATCTGACCAGTGATTCTATCTGACCAGTGATTCTGTCTGACCAGTGATTCTGTCTGACCAGTGATTCTGTCTGACCAGTGATTCTATCTGACCAGTGATTCTATCTGACCAGTGATTCTGTCTGACCAGTGATTCTGTTTGATCAGTGATTCTGTCTGACCAGTGATTCTGTCTGACCAGTGATTCTGTCTGACCAGTGATTCTGTCTGACCAGTGATTCTATCTGACCAGTGATTCTATCTGGCCAGTGGTTCTATCTGGCCAGTGGTTCTATCTGACCAGTGATTCTGTTTGACCAGTGATTATGTTTGATCAGTGGTTATATCTGACCAGTGGTTCTATCTGACCAGTGATTCTGTCTGACCAGTGATTCTGTCTGACCAGTGATTCTGTCTGACCAGTGATTCTGTCTGACCAGTGATTCTGTCTGACCAGTGATTCTATCTGACCAGTGATTCTATCTGGCCAGTGGTTCTATCTGGCCAGTGGTTCTATCTGACCAGTGATTCTGTTTGACCAGTGATTATGTTTGATCAGTGGTTATATCTGACCAGTGGTTCTATCTGACCAGTGATTCTATCTGACCAGTGATTCTGTCTGACCAGTGATTCTGTCTGACCAGTGATTCTGTCTGACCAGTGATTCTATCTGACCAGTGATTCTATCTGACCAGTGATTCTGTCTGACCAGTGATTCTGTTTGATCAGTGATTCTGTCTGACCAGTGATTCTGTCTGACCAGTGATTCTGTCTGACCAGTGATTCTATCTGACCAGTGATTCTATCTGGCCAGTGGTTCTATCTGGCCAGTGATTCTATCTGACCAGTGATTCTGTCTGACCAGTGATTCTGTCTGACCAGTGATTCTGTCTGACCAGTGATTCTATCTGACCAGTGATTCTATCTGGCCAGTGGTTCTATCTGGCCAGTGGTTCTGTCTGACCAGTGATTCTGTCTGACCAGTGATTCTGTTTGATCAGTGATTCTATCTGACCAGTGATTCTGTTTGATCAGTGATTCTATCTGACCAGTGATTCTGTCTGACCAGTGATTCTGTCTGACCAGTGGTTCTATCTGACCAGTGATTCTGTTTGACCAGTGATTCTGTCTGACCAGTGATTCTGTCTGACCAGTGATTCTGTCTGACCAGTGATTATGTCTGACCAGTGATTCTATCTGACCAGTGGTTCTGTATGACCAGTGATTCTGTCTGACCAGTGATTATGTCTGACCAGTGATTCTATCTGACCAGTGGTTCTGTATGACCAGTGATTCTGTCTGACCAGTGATTATGTCTGACCAGTGATTCTATCTGACCAGTGGTTCTGTCTGACCAGTGTGAGCCAGTGTGGACTGTGAAGATAACTTGTATAAATCCCTGTGTTAGTCTGTTATTAGTCAAACTTAAACTTGAACTTGAAGGTACTTCACCTGCACTGAGGAACTCCTTGGTCCTGTTTGCTATGAACTTGTCTGGAGACACACAGAAGTCACTGGTGCCCTGAAGAGGAAACAAGATAATATACTGTCAGAAGTCACTGGTGCCCTGAAGGGGAAACAAGATAATATACTGTCAGAAGTCACTGGTGCCCTGAAGGGGAAACAAGATAATATACTGTCAGAAGTCACTGGTGCCCTGAAGGGGAAACAAGATAATATACTGTCAGAAGTCACTGGTGCCCTGAAGGGGAAACAAGATAATATACTGTCAGAAGTCACTGGTGCCCTGAAGAGGAAACAAGATAATATACTGTCAGAAGTCACTGGTGCCCTGAAGGGGAAACAAGATAATATACTGTCAGAAGTCACCGGTGCCCTGAAGGGGAAACAAGATAATATACTGTCAGAAGTCACTGGTGCCCTGAAGGGGAAACAAGATAATATACTGTCAGAAGTCACTGGTGCCCTGAAGGGGAAACAAGATAATATACTGTCAGAAGTCACTGGTGCCCTGAAGGGGAAACAAGATAATATACTGTCAGAAGTCACTGGTGCCCTGAAGGGGAAACAAGATAATATACTGTCAGAAGTCACTGATGCCCTGAAGGGGAAACAAGATAATATACTGTCAGAAGTTACTGGTGCCCTGAAGGGGAAACAAGATAATATACTGTCAGAAGTCACTGGTGCCCTGAAGGGGAAACAAGATAATATACTGTCAGAAGTCACTGGTGCCCTGAAGGGGAAACAAGATAATATACTGTCAGAAGTCACTGGTGCCCTGAAGGGGAAACAAGATAATATACTGTCAGAAGTCACTGATGCCCTGAAGGGGAAACAAGATAATATACTGTCAGAAGTTACTGGTGCCCTGAAGGGGAAACAAGATAATATACTGTCAGAAGTCACTGGTGCCCTGAAGGGGAAACAAGATACTATACTGTCAGAAGTTACTGGTGCCCTGAAGGGGAAACAAGATAATATACTGTCAGAAGTCACTGGTGCCCTGAAGGGGAAACAAGATAATATACTGTCAGAAGTCACTGGTGCCCTGAAGGGGAAACAAGATAATATACTGTCAGAAGTCACTGGTGCCCTGAAGGGGAAACAAGATAATATACTGTCAGAAGTCACTGGTGCCCTGAAGGGGAAACAAGATAATATACTGTCAGAAGTCACTGGTGCCCTGAAGGGGAAACAAGATAATATACTGTCAGAAGTCACTGGTGCCCTGAAGGGGAAACAAGATACTATACTGTGCAGTGTTGGAGTCAACTCCATTCGAAATGGACAGTGATCTTACAGAACAAAGAAAATTGAGGACCCGTCATAAACACTTCAGACTCAAATCCCTTCCCAGAATCTCAATGACTGTTCTGTTTTATTAGACAGTCGATGGAGGCTGTGACAGAAAATAACATATTGTCAAAGTAAATCAACTACAGATCACACAAGAGGGTTGTTAGTAACAACAGTCTACACGCCTCTTTAACCTGTGCTGAAAGTAGCAGAACCAACCATGGCATCCAGTCTGTGTGTGTGTGTGTGTGTGTGTGTGTGTGTGTGTGTGTGTGTGTGTGTGTGTGTGTGTGTGTGTGTGTGTGTGTGTGTGTGTGTGTGTGTGTGTGTGGTTAGTGCTATCCGGGACCCTAAACTCTAACCATAACCCTAACCTTAACCCTTACCTCAACCATTTCACATTTCAACTTTAATGGGGTGACCTCAGAGTTAGATGTCCCAAGGAACCCAGATAGCAAGGGCCGTGCATGCGTGTGCGTGTTTGTGTGTGAGGGGAGAGAGCCTGTTGATGTGCATGCATAAGCAATTACTGGCAAGCCCAAAAAAATCCCCATACACATAGAAATACAATGACATGTCTAGAAGTTTAGAGGTAATCGATATAGTCATGATCTATTGACATTATATTTCTATGACCAAATATTTCTCTCCCTCACTTATTGTTGGGAGAGGAGGAGTTGAGGAGGAGCAATGATCTGGGTTGAGGAGGAGGAGGAACAATGATCTGGATTGAGGAGGAAGAGGAGGAACAATGATCTGGTTTGAGGAGGAAGAGGAGGAACAATGATCTGGTTTGAGGAGGAAGAGGAGGAACAATGATCTGGATTGAGGAGGAAGAGGAGGAACAATGATCTGGTTTGAGGAGGAAGAGGAGGAACAATGATCTGGTTTGAGGAGGAAGAGGAGGAACAGTGATCTGGTTCGAGGAGGAGGAGGAACAATGATCTGGTTTGAGGAGGAGGAGGAACAATGATCTGGGTTGAGGAGGAGGCGGAGGCGGAGGAGGAGGAACAATGATCTGGTTTGAGGAGGAGGAGGAGGAACAATGATCTGGATTGAGGAGGAGGAGGAACAATGATCTGGTTTGAGGAGGAGGAGGAGGAACAATGATCTGGGTTGAGGAGGAGGAGGAACAGTGATCTGGGTTGAGGAGGAGGAGGAGGAGGAACAATGATCTGGGTTGAGGAGGAGGAGGAGGAACAATGATCTGGGTTGAGGAGGAGGAGGAGGAACAGTGATCTGGGTTGAGGAGGAGGAGGAACAGTGATCTTGTTGATAAACTGGTCAGTGATGTCAACACGGTATGCATTACTGTAATTCTGACTGTTGTTGTGATACTGTTGCAGGGTATTTTCTGGTCAAATAAATGTAGACTCATGATTTCCTCATGTCACTCAATCCCTCCCCCCCTCCCTCCCTCACTCCCTCTCTCCCTCCCTCACTCCCTCACTCCCTCCCTCCCTCACTCCCTCACTCCATCCCTCCCTCCCTCCCTCCCTCCCTCCCTCCCTCCCTCCCTCCCTCCCTCCCTCCCTCCCTCCCTCCCTGCGTTAGAAGCACAGCTGCCCAGCCTCTGGATAATCCTAGTCCCATCATGCTGGCTCCTCTCTGGGATGGAGGGAGGGGGAGAGGGATCCTGAATGGCCCTGTTATTAACAAAGTCTGCCCCATTAAACATCTCATTCCAAAATCATGGGCATTAATATGGAGTTGGTCCCCTCTTTGCTGCTATAACAGCTTCCACTCTTCTGGGAAGACTTTCCACTAGATGTTAAAACATTGCTGTGGGGACTACACTTCAGCCACAAGAGCAATAGTGAGGTCGGGCAATGATGTTGGGTGATTGGGCCTGGCTCACAGTCTGTGTTCCAATTCATCCCAAAGGTGTTCTATGGAGTTGAGGTCAGGCTCGATGCAAGCCAGTCATGTTCTTCCAGCTTGTTTGGCCTAACACTTTGTGGCTGAGCCGTTGTTGCTCCTAGACGTTTCCACTTCACAATAACAGCACTTACAGTTGACCAGGGCAGTGCTAGCAGGGCAGACATTTAATCAACTGACTTGGAGGAAAGGTATCATCCTATGACGGTGTCACATTGACAGTCACTGAGCTCTTCATTAAATCCATTCTACTGCCAATGTTTGTATATGGTGTATGGATGTGTGCTCGACTTGATATACCTGTCAGCAATGGGTGTGGCAGAACTACCTGAATACACTCATTTGAAAGGGTGTCCACATACTTTTGCATAGATAGTGTATGTGTAGGACAGGTCATAGCTTGGTTGTTATCTGGCCAGATAATCAGATTATAACCAGTGGAAGACGTAAAAAAAAACTATAATTTTGCAATCAGAACACAACCTGACCATGACATCACAAAAGACAAAGACGTAAGAATGAGATCACTTGAATCAGTTTTTTAATTCGAGCATGTTTGGCGATGACGGGACAGAACAGACACTCACCACGGCAGTAGCAGTGCCTGCTCCTAGTGATGCCCAGCTCAGGACCAGAGATATCACCCCAAACACCATGATCCTGAAACAGAGGGAGAGAGAGAGAGAGAGACAGAGACAGAGAGAGAGAGAGAGAGAGAGAAAGAGAGAAACAGGGAGAGGTAGAGAGAGAGAGAGAGAAACAGGGAGAGGTAGAGAGAGAGAGAGGTAGAGAGAGAGAGGGGTAAAGAGAGAGGTAAAGAGAGAGGTGAAGAGAGAGGTAAAGAGAGAAACAGGGAGAGGTATAGAGAGAGAGAGAGAAAGAGAAAGAGAGAAACAGGGAGAGGTAGAGAGAGAGAAAGAGAGAAACAGGGAGAGGTAGAGAGAGAGAAAGAGAGAAACAGGGAGAGGTAGAGAGAGTGACAGAAAGAGAGAAACAGGGAGAGGTAGAGAGAGAGAAAGAGAGAAACAGGGAGAGGTAGAGAGAGACAGAAAGAGAGAAACAGGGAGAGGTAGAGAGAGAGACAGAAAGAGAGAAACAGGGAGAGGTAGAGAGAGAGAAAGAGAGAAACAGGGAGAGGTAGAGAGAGAGAAAGAGTGAAACAGGGAGAGGTAGAGAGAGAAGACAGAAAGAGAGAAACAGGGAGAGGTAGAGAGAGAGAAAGAGAGAAACAGGGAGAGGTAGAGAGAGGAAACAGGGAGAGGTAGAGAGAGTGAGAAAGAGAGAAACGGGGAGAGGTAGAGAGAGAGAAAGAGAAATACAGGGAGAGGTAGAGAGAGGAAACAGGGAGAGGTAGAGAGAGTGAGAAAGAGAGAAACAGGGAGAGGTAGAGAGAGAGAGAAAGAGAGAAACAGGGAGAGTTAGAGAGAGAAAGAGAGAAACAGGGAGAGGTAGAGAGAGAGAAAGAGAGAAACAGGGAGAGGTAGAGATAGAGAGATAGAAAGAGAGAAACAGGGAGAGGTAGAGAGAGAGAGAGAGAGAAAGAGAGAAACAGGGAGAGGTAGAGAGAGAGAGAAAGAGAGAAACAGGGAGAGGTAGAGAGATAGAAAGAGGGAAACAGGGAGAGGTAGAGAGAGAGAGAGAGAAAGAGAGAAACAGGGAGAGGTAGAGAGAGAGAGAGAAAGAGAGAAACAGGGAGAGGTAGAGAGATAGAAAGAGGGAAACAGGGAGAGGTAGAGAGAGAGAGAGAGAGAAAGAGAAATAGGAAGAGGTAGAGAGAGAGAGATAGAAAGAGAGAAACAGGGAGAGGTAGAGAGAGAGAGAGATAGAAAGAGAAACAGGGAGAGGTAGAGAGAGAAAGAGAGAAACAGGGAGAGGTAGAGAGAGAGAAAGAGAGAAACAGGGAGAGGTAGAGAGAGAGATAGAAAGAGAAACAGGGAGAGGTAGAGAGAGAGAGAGAGAGAGAGAGAGAGAGAGAGAGAGAGAGAGAGAGAGAGAGAGAAAGAGAGAAACAGGGAGAGGTAGAGACAGAAGACAGCAGCAGAAAGATAAATAGAGTGAGTAAGAAAACAAAGGGCCCCCAGATGGTTGTTAAAAGGCTGGGGATGGTTTCAGCTCATATCTCTCCTCTGGTCGTCTTACAGCAGCAGCAGTAGAGTGGCTGAAAGCTCTTGATAATGAGTTAAGGGTATAGTAGTGCACATCCTGGAGAGCAGGCCGGTCGATAGACATTAGTGGACACCATCAGAGAGAAGACAAGAAGGCTTCAACATCACCGATACAGTCAGACACAGACATATTAAAGGGGGATGAGATATGAGGATAATTACTGGGATGTTGTTGACTTGTTTAAACTTCGCTGCTGGACACAGATATTGAATAGTGTTGTTTAAACTTCGCATATTTTTGTGTCCATTGTCCAGAGGGGGTAAGAAACCACCTCTACAGTAACTTACTGTATGTGGTTGGTAGTCACCTCAGAACTACAGTAACTTACTGTACGTGGTTGGTAGTCACCTCAGAACTACAGTAACTTACTGTACGTGGTTGGTAGTCACCTCAGAACTACAGTAACTGTACCTGTATGTGGTTGGTAGTGACCTCAGCTCTACAGTAACTGTACCTGTATGTGGTTGGTAGTGACCTCAGCTCTACAGTAACTGTACCTGTATGTGGTTGGTAGTGACCTCAGCTCTACAGTAACTGTTACTGTATGTGGTTGGTAGTGACCTCAGAACTATAGTAACTGTTACTGTATGTAGTTGGTAGTCATCTCAAAACTACAGTAACTGTTACTGTGTGTGGTTGGTAGTCACCTCAGCTCTACAGTAACTTACTGTATGTGGTTGGTAGTCATCTCAAAACTACAGTAACTGTTACTGTGTGTGGTTGGTAGTCACCTCAGCTCTACAGTAACTTACTGTATGTGGTTGGTAGTCACCTCAGCTCTACAGTAACTTACTGTATGTGGTTGGTAGTCACTTCAGCTCTGCAGTAACTGTTACTGTGTGTGGTTGGTAGTCATCTCAGCTCTACAGTAACTGTTACTGTATGTAGTTGGTAGTCACCTCAGAACTACAGTAAGTTAC